>NW_005354632.1:6103833-6120447 GCF_000412655.1 Myotis brandtii | reverse complement strand
AAGGGGATGGGGGATAGGTGGGGGGTGTGGGTGGGTAAAGGCAGGGAGATGGGAACAGAAGGAGACTTTGCTTCGGGCGCTGGGTGCACATGATGTTTTGTTGAGTTGTACACTTGAAACCTGTATGGTATTGTGAACCAGTGTCACCTCAATAAATTCAACATAAACAAATGAACAAACAAACAATTAAATAAACTGACCCATCAGAACACATTCACCAGCCAGATTCTTCCTTGCAGGCCACCAACTGGAAAATTCTAATGTAACTGTTTACTTCTCCAACTTCTTAAACAGAGTAATCTAAACAGATCCAATGACTTAGACTGTTTATCAATATCCATTATATTCTGTGTCATTACAATCTTGGGTGTCACCAGAATGTACTGATTTCCAAAAGATCTATCTCAATCCATAGTAGCCCCCAAGGGTCTAGGACTTACTATTTTACATCAATTCTGCCTTCTGTCATTTTTCTATCTTGTTCTCATCAAGCCATTTGTAAATGCTTGATGACATAGGCATGACCATGCTTCCCATTTCTGTGGTATTGCTTATTAATCTCCTTTGTAGGAATCCAGGTAAGATCTTTTTCTTAAAGAACTCTGTGTACATAAGGACAAACAAACTTGGAGTGAAAGCCTGAAAGACACCTCTATTAGTAAAGAGTGAGAATTTGGGACATACATTTTGTGACATCTATTTTCATGCTTAGAGTGGCCTGTTTATTTCCTGGCAGAGTCATCTTCAGAGAGGGAACTGTCAGAGAGATGAATTTTTAGGCAGCTAAAATATTAGCCTCATATCCATGAAGGATGTCATTCAAGGACAAAGATCCAAAAAAGGGACTAATAGGTAGGAGACTAGGATGTTCTTATAATGTACATTTCTTCAGGGAAAAAGAAAGTCTCTGTACACATTTGCTTTTCATTATCCAACAGGATAGTGTTTATAGTATTTATTGTGACTTTTTATAAAGGCTGATATGAACCATTGGTTTTCAAATGACTATTAAATATTTTCTGGAATGAAGAAAAGACTCCCCACTTCTGGTTTAATTTGGAAACAATAATTGAGTGTGTACTACATGCTTGGTACCATCAAAGTGTTTCACATGCCTTGTTACATCTGATCCTCACATCATCCAATGAGTACAGGGATTATTATCAGACCCGTATTCCAGCTGAGGAAACGATAGCCCACACATGTGAGCAAAGGGATCAAACTCATCAATCAAACTTAATAGGTGGTGGGAGCAAAAATTGAACCCAGATCATTTCCTTTAAGGAGCCCATAATAGCATCCACACCGTTCTCCATTTCTGTCTCCAACTTATTCTCTTCTAGGTTGAAATTTTAAGAAAATAATTAATTTCATTAATGTCACATTTGCAATTACTTTAAATAACTTGCAATACATCATTGTCATTACAGTTCCCTCCAGTCTCCTGTAAACTATCAGAAATCACTACTGAATGAGCAGAGTGTTCTGAATGGGCTATTTTTTTAACAAGCCTCTCTCTGTATGAAGGGTCAAAAATTGTTAATCCAAAATGCTTGCCTACATAATAGATGCCTGTGAGGGATTATAAAGAAGGCTGTAAATGGTCCATTCCATTTATTTCCACAGCCATATTTACAATGTAGCCGCTGCCTCTGGGAGTTAGTTTGACATGCCACTTAGAAATCAAGTGATTTGTATCCCCGGTATTGGAAAAGAACAATTAGCTTTCTATTTAGAAAGAAAAAGAAACTGCAGAATTGTACATAGACACAGTGCTAGCTGCATAATGTTTCCTTGTGCTAAAGAATTAATCACACATCCTCTCAAAATGCCCCACTTTCTCGATTTACTAGGGAGGCATTTCCCTGGTTGCTGGTTCACCACACCCTGCACTCCGATGGCTATAATTAGGAATGAGTAGGATTTCTAAGTTTGAAATAGGATTTGCTTGGCAATTAACATAACTTTTCATATAAATGTGTGAGTGTGTTTGAATGTGTCCTTTAAAAGCAACTCCCACAAGAATATAAAATATGGGATCTTTGAATGCAGATGTTCCCCACTCATAATCTCACCGAAACTCACCGGTCTCCCACTTTTTTTAATATAGTAGTGTATGTATATATATATAATTTATTTCAGAGAGGAAGGGGGAAGGAGAGCGAGATAGAAACATCAATGATGAGAGAGAATCATTGATCGGCTGCCTCCTGCACGATCCCCACACTGGGGATCCAGCCTGCACCCCGGGCATGTGCCCTGACTGGGAATCAAACGGTGGCCTCCTGGTTCCTAGGTCGATGCTCAACCCCTGAGCCACACCAGCCGGGCCCCCCTCTCCCACTTTCACCGGAAGTGGAAAGGTCGGTCTGAGGGTGCTCCCTGCTGGCAAGGCAGCCTTTGCTGACAGATTCTCACCCTCATCTGAGGTTCAGCCAGGCCTGGCAGGAGCCTCCTCAGGGGGCGACCGGGCTCCCATTACTGGCTCAGCTCTTCACTGGGGCACTGCAAAGTGCTGGCCAGTGTATTCCAGCTTCTTCCAACCAGAGCAGGAATAAAGAACACGTCCCCTTGTCCCTGATGACCTAGCAGCCTTCTCTCCCATCAGGAATCATTGTACTCTCCCAGTTAATGGAAAATCCTAAAAAATTCATTTCTTCTTAAAAAAAAATTTTTTAATACGAATAATAATGCAAGTGAGGGCTTTGGGTTCAAATATAAGTTCCAAACTCTCTTGTTGAACAAAGTGCATATTGAAACTTGTCCTGTTGTCTTTTTTTAAAAATATGTTTTTTGTTAATATGAGAGAGGGAGAGAGAAATATCGATCTGCTGCACACCCCCTACTGGGGATCGAGCCTGCAACCTGGGCATGTGCCCTGACCCGGAATTGAACCGGTGACCTCTTGGCACACTGGACAACACTCAACCAACTGAGCCACACCGGCCGGGCCTGATATCTTGAAATAATAATCATTTTTATTTGGTTGTCTGTATAAGCTTTCAAATTGCTGTTATAGGTAGGAGAGTGAGAAGGTCTAAAAGATTCTAGTTAATAAGGTCATTGTCATTGAACAGAGAAGCCAGTTTGCAGAGATACAATACGTCACGCAGGGCAACACCAGGTGCGAGTCCCATCAGCTTGCAAACACCGAAATTCCTTTCCTGAAGAGCTCTGTTCCTGCCACTGTGGACTCAGATAGGGGATGCAGAAGACATGGCAATCTCAGGTCATTCGTTATCCAAAGCAACGGCCATGATTAGGAGCCGTGTATGAGGCTGTGCGCTGTATGACAATATGTTTTGACTCAGCCTTCAGTGTTTGGGATCATTAAGCAAATTTAAGCATCCCGAAAGCTTTCTATCCACCAGGAGTCCCTGTGGTAGCTGAGAGACACCCCACTGAGACGAGACAAAACCCTCTGTTTCCCACTCAAACACGGTCCCTTCAAATCCCCTCAGCAGCGATCCTGAGAGGAGTTGGATGTGAGCTGTTATAAGCATATTTTGGTACCATTTCCCTGGGAGATTAATAAGTTCTCTGTGGGGTGGCTGCAGTTTTTCAAGGCATTGCATTTTCATGCAGAAAATAGATGACACTCATTGTTCTTCTCCTTAAGGACAAAACGGAACGAAAATGGGGTAAGAATTAACACAACAGTTTTATACCATCTAAAAGGCATCACTTCCTTAGAGAAACAACGGATGATAAATATTAGAATGTATTATGGAAATGTGTGTCCCCAGAGGGGCAAACTGGTGGCCTGTGGACCTAATCCAGCCACTCGACACATCCCTCTTTGCTTGCACTGCATTTTAACACATTGAGAGCAGCCACGTGCAAATTCAGCAGGGACCCCGCTGCCCTAACCGCAGTCAGCTGGAGTGGGTGGTGGCTGTCCCTATACCTGGGCGTGCCCCCTCCTGCATACCCGGTCTGGCCCCCAGAAGTAACCGTCCCCTCAACCCCTATTGCATTCACCATCCTAGCTAGTCATGATGTTTCTGCTTCTAAAGTTTCAAAAATATATTCATTCCCTTTCTCCCCATCTTGACAAAATGCAGAGAATGAAGTAGCCATGCATTCAAAGGTTTCCGTTCCCCCAAAAAATGAAGATTCCATTCAAAGCAAACAGCCCATATAGTCCAAAATCTCTGGACAACCCTAAGTGTTAAAATATTCAACTTCAGCCCTGGCTGGGGGGCTCAGTTGTTTAGAGTGTTGCCCCATACTCTGAAAGGTTGCGGGAGGCAACCCATTGATGTTTCTCTCTCACATCAATGTTTCTCTCTGTCTCTCTCTCTGTCTCTATTTCCCTCCATTCCTCTCCTCCTTCCTCTTTCTCTAAATTCAATAAAAACATAGCCTCGGGTGAGGATGAAAAAGCTCTATCTATTCTATATCTATTCCGCTTCAGAGCATTCCGGCAGTGTCTGCTGAGCACAGCACATGGGTGAGAAATAGTTAAGCCATCCCCACCCTCATGTTAAGAGCTGGATGCCAGTTAAATCGTGGTGAAATCTAGGAATCCCTCAAGGTCAGATCTTCCTTCTAAATCTATGTCAATCCTCAGATGGATTAGATAATATCTTGTTTGAAAAAACAAAGTAATGAAGCACTTCTGATAAAGAAGTCTTTCCAGGAATGATCATAATTCTCCACTAGCTAAAACCGAGACCATTCTAGTGTTCAAGTTCAGGAAATCAGTATTTACATGTTAATAAAAACACTAATTTTGGTCAAGTTTTGGCAGAGCACTCAGAGTGGATTCTTGACACTCCTCCAAGGATACAAGTTAAAACAACTGATCAGTTCTAGGTGTGTGTGTGTGTGTGTGTGTGTGTGTGTGTGTGTGTGTGTGTCTGTGTGATAAATTCCATCTGGCTAGTGCAATGGAGAGATTTCAAACCCATTTCCTTTGTCCAGATACCAGAACCAATCCCTTAGTCTTCTCATGTCTTCCTTCCCTGCGAGTAACCAATTTAAGTGAAATAAAGCGATTTTTAATGGAATAGACTGTACAAATGACCCTATTTCCTGAAGAGGGCATTTTCATGAATATTTATTTAATCTCTTTTACTTTTCTCAGGTTTTATTTTAAATTATGTTCACCGTATAACCTCGGGAGTTGAAAAATCTATTTTTTCATGAAGGCACTGAATAATAAACATACACCTGTTGCGTGAGCTTCTAAGAGATTTCTATAACTTGCTTTTAAAATATTCATTTAATGCCATCCAGTCACAAATAACAGCTATACCTCCTCTTTCCTTTAGATTTTTTTAAAATTAAAGTAACAAAAAGGCACATAGAAGTGATACTACTGGAAGATAAAGCCAAATAATCAACTTTATTTAGAAAACTATCACAAATATGAAATATTGATGAAATAGGGAACTATGCAAATATATTAAATGCAAAATTTCATCTCTGAAACAAATTAAAAAACAGTTTGCATAAAACGTTTGAAAACTGCTCATTTCACAGAGGGGGTGTGTTAAATTTTTATTCTTTTGGCCAAGAATAACTCATTTATATAAGTTTTCCTTTCACCTGCTTTAAGCAGAATCATTAAAGTCTTTATTGAAATTCTAATGTGTGTTTTGAATAATTGAAAATAATTGGTGAGCGAATTTGGTCCACAATGATTCTTTTCTCAGAAGGTCACCATTATTTGAGTTAGTGAAAGGGAAAATAGATATTAATTTTTTCCCAGAGAAATTCTATTATCCTTTTTCCAAGTCCTAACCAAAAATAGGAAACACATCGCCATAGACTTGTGGTTAATAGATTTTTTTAAATGACCAGTAGCTACAAATGGCCCTGGCTCAGGCTTTCCTGTCTTGCCCCTAAAACTGCTGCCAGGGAAATCTCTCCTTAGACATCCTGGAATTCAAATCACAATGAGCCCACCTTCCAGGGAATCAACACTAAAAATGGTATTTATTAACCAGCCATTTGAGAACTTGGAGAGTTTTGAACTACAGCCCGTCCTTGAATAAGGTCATTTTGTTCAAGGTCGTTTCCTTATAACTTGGATGAGGTAAGAAAAATCAATTCCTGGGCAGGCCGCTGTCTGTGTGCAGTTGGCAGGTCCTCCCCATGTCCTTGTGGGTTTTCTCCGGTTTCCTCCCACATCCCAAAGGTGTGTACATGAGGGAAATTGTTGTCTCTACATTGTCCCTGTCTCAGTGAGTGTGGGTGTGGGTGTGAATGGCTCTGTAATGGAACGGGGTATCTGTCCAAGGTGGGGTCTCTCATTGAGCCCTGAGCTACTGGGAGAAGCTCTACACATCCATGACCCTGACTAGAATAAGCTGGTTGGAAAAATCATTTTTTTTTTCAGTAATCTTTCCTAAATGTATGTATAGTTCATGCTTCTTTCAACATTTAACATTATAAGTGTTTGGGGTCTTTATTGAGAAGTTGGGTGATGTTTTTTGTTATCAGAAATATGCTGTAGGAACTTAACGCTCATTTATATCAATTAGCTAGGCTAAAATTGGTTTCCTTGTACCATTTTGATTGGGTGAATGGAAGGGGATTAATGCAAGGTCTAGAGGGGAAAAAATCAAGATGAGGAGTATATTTCAAGAACAAATAGATGCAGATATGGAAATACTGAGTTTGAAGACCTGGTGAAAAATCCAAGATGTGGCTAATAAATAGATAAGACTCATTACAATCCTGCTCCATCTTCTTCGTGAAGTACTTTCCTGACTCATTCAATCAACATTTATCTGAGTACCATCCATGTGCTTTTATCACTACACCCAGACTATAAGTATCTAAATACTGTTGTCTCTACTTGATTCATCTCTCTCTGGTCTGCCCAACTCTCTTTATCCCCCCCCAAAAATTATCCTAATTCAGGTCTCAGCCTCCCCTCAACACAATCCATTTATCAGTCTATGAGCCCCCTCACCTGCGGTTTTAACCACCTATAAGTCTATAAATCTATTCTCTATTTTGGAGCTTGAGAGGTTTTCTAAAACATCAATCTGATGATGTCTGTTTCTTACAAAACACCGTTCAGTGGTTTCTCACAGCATGAAGAATAAAGTCCAAATTACTCATCGAGACCCATGACTCCTGACTCCTACGCACTCACCTCCCCAGCATTCTCTCAGTAGGATTTCCCTCCCATGCTAGCTTTAGTCACAGGCTCAGATCATCAGCTATGCGTCCTCCCCGCACCCCCCCCCAACTAGGTCTTCTAGGTTCTCTTCCCTCTTCATCTGCCTAAAACCTCTTCATTTTTCAATGATCAACTTAGACATCTCTCCTTACACCGCAACGTATCGATCTGACATTCCTATGATGTGCTTTCATAGAACACTATATTTCTGCAATCATAGCACTTGCCATATTACATTTTCATTTCCTGTTACTTCTGAAATTCCTGTCACCTACTAGCCTGTAATTGTCATAAGAATGGGGTTATCTTTATCAAATTCACAATTGTATTACTAAAGCCTAGCAGTACCTCAGACATAGCAAATAATTAATATTTATTGAACTAATATAAAGGCTTACATTTTAATGCAATTGAATACTGCTTTTTTCTACCAAAGAACCCTGTCATATGTGGTATTATTATCCTCATCTCCACAGAATTTCAATTATTTGTGATATATTTGTCTAAACCAGTGATTCTCAACCTTCTGGCCGTTTAAATACAGTTCCTCATGTTGTGACCCAATCATAAAATTATTTTTGTTGCTACTTCATAACTGTAATGTTGCTACTGTTATGAATCGTAATGTAGATATCTGATATGCAGGATGGTCTTAGGCGACCTCTGTGAAAGGGTCATTCGACCGCCAAAGGAGTCGAGACCCACAGGTTGAGAACCTCTGGTAAACCGTCATGAACTCCTTCAAGTCAGGAATTGCATTTTACAACCCCTGTATGCCTTGTATCTTCTAAACCGACTTTAACATGGTGGGAACTCAATACATTTTCCCTAAGTGAATAAAAACCAGTGCATTCCATATACCCTTGCGTCTAATTTCCCCTGCAACCCGGTGTTCTATTTATAGATGAGGCATCTGATAATTTTGCCACTCATCAGCAAAGTCCACTTTCTAAAATTCTACATGACAATAAATCCACAATAGCACATATCATGAACTTCCCCGAGACAGTCACGTGAATCAATTCTTCCTCGTGTTATTCTGATAGACTGGACCTGAATTCCCCCGGGGCACCATATAGACCAGCTTCCTAAGAACCACGCGGGGTGCTAGTGAAGCCTATAGATCCCAGAGCCCCGCCCACAACTCTTGAATCAAAATCATATGACAACCAAGATCAAGAAGTAGCAGAATAAAAGGGTCAACGAACTTCCACCCTCACTGACCTGAAAGATGCATTTCCTGCAATGTAACAACATCCAAACTGTTGTCCTTGGCGGAATTATCATCACATCTGTTCTCAGGAGTCTCTATTTTAAGATCCAGGTATGTTTCAACTGCCAGTTAAAGAACAAACACTCAAAACAACACACCAACGTTGCACCCCTGGGTCCAGCACGTCTTACATAAACATCGCTCCATCTCTGTTCTCTGAGGCAGTCCCGTTTTTGACATTATTTAGTAATGCATGGCCCCTTGCAGAGCATCATTGATCCTCCGATAGGACACAAGGCCGGTGCTGGGAAGAGGATGTACTTACTGTCTGAGCATCCCCATATTTGGAAGGAGGCAGCTGAGGAGGCAAATGCTGCCCAAATTAATAGGTCACCCAAAAATGCAAAGACTTCACTTCTCCAGCGTTCTCTTAAAAAAGACCTTTGGATTTTTCCTGAAAGGTCCATCTGTGAAAATGTATTTAGCGCTCCTGAAGGATCCAAGCGTCATGTTTTTATTGGTGGGTATATTTATAGCAAAATGCAACTATGGCACCGGCTAAGAAATATATTCATCTATCAATGATAGAACCGTCGCTATGTGAGAATATAGGCGTTTTTTTCTTCGTTCATTTGAACCAGTTGTGAGGGAAGCATTTTGGTGGTTGGATATTTGTAGGTTACAAAGGTTTGCTTGCGTGACTGTGACCCTGAGAACATCATTTCGTCCTTTGGTTCTCTCACCTACTATATTAGTGAAGGTTCCTATGAGTGTAAGCAATGAAAAGCAACCGGCTTACTTCAACAAAGAGAGAATTTACTGAAAGGATATTAAGCTATTTCACAGATTGAAAGGAAGAGTTAAAAAAAAAAAAAGCAGGCCTCTGAAAGGTAAGGGACGGAACAAGACATGAAATTTCAGTAGCAGCTCATGCTGTCATTGATGCATCTCGAAAATCAACTCAGCCTTATTATCCCGAAGTTCACAATTTTTTTAAATTCCAGAGAATGCCTCTCCTGGCAGGACTGCACTGAAATGAAAGATTTCTGCCCAACAAGAAGTCTATGTACCAAGTAAAGAAGGAGATGATAGGCAGGGCAAAGAGTTGCAGTGCCTCAAACTGACAAGGTATTTATGATCAGAATATACCGGAAATCCCGCAGTAGCTAGAATTCAAAAAATAATTATAATGATAATGGAGAAGAGAAAATCCAAAAATTCATTAAGCAAGTGAAGGGCAAATAGATGCAGATATGGAAATACTGTTTGAAGGCCTGGCTGAAAATCCAGGATGTGGCTAATAAATAGACAGGCTTCATTCACATCGGATGGCTATTGTGCTGGCTGCTGTCACTTTTTTAATTTGACAATCTAAGGGAAAAGAGGTCAGTGCCCCTGACTAAAGAATCAGGTATTGCATGTTTTAAAAATTCTGTGGCTCACGGTTGAAAATCATGGATGGAGAGCAAGCATGTCAAACTCGTGGCCGGCGAGCCACGGGCCTTGTTTATTTAAAGCCTTGACGTGCTTGATGTCGAGGCAAAAAGCTAGGGCTCTGCTTGTTTTGAAGACCTATGTGCCACATGGAACCCACTGTCCGACAACTTCTAGGACTGGGACTGCATAGCATTTCAACAGGATGAAATGAAATATAAGAAGAATGGGCCTGGCCAGCATGGCTCAGTGGTTGAGCATTGACCTATGAACCAGGAAGTCACGGTTCAATTCCCAGTCAGGGCACATGCCTGGGTTGCAGGCTTGATCCCAAGTGGGGGTCGTGAAGAAGGCAGCTGATCGATGATTTTTCTCTCATTGATGTTTCTCTCTTTCCCTCTCCCTTCCTCTCTGAAGTCAATAAAAAAATATAGAGAAGAATGGTTTGTGTTAGGAAACAGTCAGAGGTCTAACCAACCCAAGCACAGGGATTGAGACAGAGGCTAGAATTAGAATGGCCTGGAAACATGAGCGTCCACCCGTCCTCACCTCTTGCCCAGGAGGAAAGTGGGCCACGGAGACAGGGCACCTTCCCCGGGTCGCACAGCCAGTGGCCGAGCTGAGATGCTGAGATGCCGCTCAGCCCAGCCTCCCAGGCGGGCTCACGTTCCATTACCTCATCGTTGGGGACTGATAATGGATGAAATTGAATACCACACCCGGCTTCTTGGTTTTCCTCTAGAAAAAGTGCCTGGGAGCTGAAACAGTTTGAGCAGCAGAATGGCCTCATCGAGGACGTAAACATGGGACTTAAGCAGCGCTGTGACCCAGGAACTGAAGAGGGAGGAGGCTGGGGCAAGGGACAGGCTTCCATCCGGGCCGGGCCGAACCAGCGTGGTGGCGCTGGGAGCACCTCAGATGGGACCCATGAGAGGGTTGCTGTGAAAGGAGAGCAGACCACCAGATGGAGAACCAGAGAGACATGAGAGAGGATAAGGCATCCCCCCACTGTGCGCCTCTGGGCGGTTATTGAAGCTCATGGTGCCCCCTTTGAATGAGAGGCCCTGACTCGGCACTAGTGCATCACCACACACCTCACCCCTTACCTTGTGAACACAGAAGACAGTGGAGGAGAAAGGATTCTGGACTCCATCCCAGTTCTTTTTTAAATATATTTTTATTGATTTCAGAGAAGAAGGGACAGGGAGAGAGAGAACCATCAATGATGAGAGAGAATCATTGATTGGCTGCCTCCTGCACGCCCCCTGCAACCTGGTGATCTAGCCTGCAATCTGGGCGTGTGCCCTGACCGGGAATCGACCCGTGACCTCCTGGTTCATAGGTCAACGCTCAACCACTGAGCCATGCCAGCTGGACCATCCCAGTTCTTGCCCCTAGCAAGTCCCTTCTCAGCCCTCACTGCCCCCTCCTGGAATTCCAGCCTTGCCTGGGGGCTGACTGACACCCCTTCCGACTCTCAGGACAGTGGTTCTAAACCTCAAGCGTGAGAAACAGCATGGGGGCAGGGGGGCGCGAAGGCAGCAGCTGGAACGATGCTTCTGCCCGGAACATATCTGAGGTTGGAGGCACAGCTTGGAGGACCAAGTAACTCTCCTGTCTGAGCTCAGGGAGAGTCCTCCTTGGTTGTTCGTCCCCTCCCCCTCCCTGAACTCTGAAGTTGAACACGTGACCTGAGGAGGTGGAGGAGGAGGAGGCTCTAGAAAGATGTCACCCAGCAGCTTGCCTGGATGCAGCAGGGCCCAGAAATAGCCCAGCCCGAGCAGGAGGCTGCCCTGGGCCCGCCCTTCCTGACAGTCCCCACAGCAGGTCCCTGAGGGTCACCGGCCCGGGCAGCTGGTCACCGGGAGGTGTCCTCGGCCCCCAGGAACAGGGTGTCCGGAGGATGCCGCCCTGAGCCGGGGCTTTCTGGGCATTGGAGGAGACCTTTCCCTTTTCACTCCGTTAGCCACACTCAGTGCCAGGAGCCGGGGACGGATGTATGCTCTACACACAGCCCCCACGCATCTTCTGGACTCACTGTGCCCAGCCACCAACCGGAGCTCCAAGCACACGTCCTTCTGAGTGGTTTTCTGCTTCCGAGCCAGTGCAAGCGCCCTATGGCACATCGTGATGGATATATCTCTCCCTATCAGGTAATCAATTTTGCAGAATGCTTCATTAACAGTGACGATGAGAGTCGGTTGCCGGGGTCCTGGCCAGGCGGCCTGTCCTGCTTGCATCCGCTGACCCCGCCCTCTCTCCCTGTCAAGCGCTATCAGGGAACAGATTCATCAGGAGGAACGGCCAGATGTTTGCTTGTTAATGATCCTTCCATAATCGCACACGCGATGACCACCGGGCACTTCATCTTGTCAATTTTCCTGACAGAAAGCATGCCTAATTTATCATCGGCTGTGCAGAAAACAGAGCTCTTGTTTGTCCAAACCAAATGAGAAACACAGAATACCTAGAATTGAGTCTTATTTGCACCAGAAACCCAACATGAACTTTGCATCGTTTGGCCGCACTGCTTCTCCTTCCAGAACATTCTATATGCTTAGCATTGGGGACTTGAACAAGCAGCTCGCAGACCTCAGTGCTGAGCTGAGCCACGTGCCATGCTGCAGGGAGCTGGGATGGGATCGATGCCAGGCTCTTCAGTCTGGCCTGGGTCTTCCTCAGGGCTGCCTCCCCTGCAGGGTGTGGGCACCCCCGCCCTCGGTGCTGGCAATCACCTCTGCAGTGAATCACACCCTCCCTCCCTTCTCTAGCCTCTGAGCGCTGCCCTGCAGGCTACATGCTCCTGACAAGGCGTGCCTGGCCCATCACCTCTCACCAGGACTCGCCCACCAGGTCCTGGTCCCTTTTACCTGGCGATCTCCCGCCGGTCCTTCAAGTTTTGGCTTGAATGTGACCTCCTCAGGGGAGGCCTGTGTGGACCCCAGAGTCTAGTTTGGGGTCCCTGTTATATTCTCTTAGGGCAGTGGTTCTCAACCTTGGCTGCACATTAGAATCACCTGGGAATCTTTTCAAAATCCTGATTTCTGGGCCTCATCCTCCGGAAATTCTATTTCTTTGTTATGGGGTGAGGCCCCTATTTCCTTCAAGGCACTAAGTACAATTACATGCAGCTGTTTGTGTGATTATTGAGTGATATTATAATGCCTGTGTCCACCACAGAAGCACCACTAGGGCGGAACCTGGCTCCTTTGCTTGCCATTGTGTCCCCAGGCCTAGCAGAGCATCTGCACACAGCATCCGTGCTTGGCTTGCTTGGCGGAATTCATTCATTAGTGAAGTCCCTTCGCCCCTCCTTAATCCAGCAGGGAGATCCCACACGGTGATGCCTCTGCCCTAACCAATGGCTCCAGTTTCCTGAGCGCTTGCCTTGCCCCACGCACTGTGGGAAGCGGGGCACATCCCTGATCGTGATGGCAACCTGTAGTGGAATGCAGGCTCACCCCCACTTTACAAATAGGAAGCTGGGCCGCTTAAGGTCACAGGTAGTGAAGCAGAGATGCCAAGCCAAGCCTTCCCGGCTGCCCTGGCCCTTATTCTTAGACAATTCACTACACGGCTCCTTGCCCGAGATCAGTTAAACTCTGTGGGGTGGGGGGACAGATCGGGAAGCATGTGTTTTGTTAAAAGTAGGACTGTCTGCCCAGCCGGTGTGGCTCAGTGGTTGAGCATCATTCCTATGAACCAGGAGGTCATGGTTCCATTCCTGGTCAGGGCACATGCCCAGGTTGCGGGCTCAATCCCCAGTGTGGGGCGTGCAGGAGGCAGCCGATCCATGATTCTCTCTCATCATTGATGTTTCTATCTCTCTCTCCCTCTCCCTTCCTCTCTCTGAAATAAATGAAAATATGTTAAAAATAAAAAAAGTTTTGACGGCTTCTCACTGACCCAAGGACACAGTTTTTCCCTGTATCTGTCATTGCCATCGACAGTTACTCTGACCACACCACATGGAGGGGGGAATGTGTTTCCGGTTTCCGGTTGATATTAAGCCACAATAAGAATGAACTGCAGCCTGTGTCTTACATCTGTTTGAGTTTGTTTGGAATGTGAACACGTAGCATTTCTCCTTTATTGCCCCCAGTCCTGGTTTCCCTACTTGGCATCCTGCTGGCCAGAGATTGGGGTGACAGAAGAACAGCGTGCATGTGGCAGGATTCACACCGGGGGGAAGGAAATCGGTATTTCCAAGGAAAAGTAAATACACCCTAGCTTGGCTTTCATCAAAATGGTGGACAGCATTGTTTAATTAGTTTTTTTTAAAGGGCAGCCAAGTCTTCAGCCATAGGATTATCTAAAGCTGCAGACGGAACCATTAAAAATCCTGGAAATAACCAGCTCCTCTCTCTTATAATGCACCTTCAGGTCTCTGTCCCCCTCCCTCAAAAACTGTTCCCTTGGGAACACGTCTGTTCCCTGGGTGACAACTGATGGATCCCTTTCTGATGTCACACTGAGGTGACTTCAGTCTAAAGAAAGGCCTTCGCGGCATTGAAAACAGGACGCATCCACAGGGATGGGGAAATGGAACTTGATTGTCAGCAGGGAAAAGCCCCCTTCTGTGCTAAAATCTCAAGAAAATGCCAGCAGAGTTGCTCTGGAGAAAATATTTCTATGTTCTTGTCCATTTGGGCTGGGTCCGGCCCATGTCTGGATTCTGGGCAGAAATGTCACTAGTGAGTACACTTTACTTCTCTCCTGCGCTCATCACTGAGGTGACAGTATTTCATAGCCCCAGAGAGAACCTGCAGACAGCTCCCCCTGGCCAGCCGTCTGTGGAAGAGAGCGTAGTTTTTCTTTTAACCCATTTTTGTGAGAGGTTTCAACTGCGGTCAACAATACTCTTCGGTGTTTGTTTATAAAAATATTTATTCTCGGTGAGCTTTTTTCTTCCTATTAAATACCAGGCATTTTGTGGGGGGAAAAATAAGGCAATTAAAAACTGAAGCGAGCCAAAGTCATTTTTACAGTACAATTATTTTTCTCCGATTTCCTGCCGATGATAAAATAGCCTAGTCCACAGGAGCAGAAAAACACAACTGCCATCCACCTAAAGCTACTTGATATTTTTTACAGGAATTATCAGGAGGCAAACAAAATATTCTAACCCCGAATGTTTATTTGGGCCATTGTTCTGAGCACCCTGCGTTATCTGATGGCGTGTTTTCGGCAGGAGCACACCTGGTCCATGGGTGAGCTTTCTAAATTAAGGCTTTCAGATCACAGTTGAGGTTTTAACAGCCTCTTTCAGATGACTTCACTTTCAACACGGCTGCATAAAAAACAAAACAGGATTTGGAGAGTTCCTGTGTGCCCTATTAAAATGCTAACTTTTGGTGATTACAGAATTGATCATCTTAGAGCCACCGGTGAATAAATCGATGGGCCATCTGGTAGACCTTTTCATACCCCCATCCTACCTGCATTTCAACACTGTGGACCACTCCATCTCCTTTTTAAAACCCTACATTAAATACGGACACACCTGCCAGCTCTCCCTTGGTGACTTCTAAAGGAATATCCCAGGGGGACAAGGAAATACAGAGACATTGTTACACTGGTGGCAGAGGAAGGAGGGTTGTGGATCCAGATGTGAAAAAGAGAAGAATCTAAATTCTAACCCAGATTCTGTTGCTTCTTTCTTTGGCTATTACACTTTTAACCCTTGGGATTTGGCTTTTCTTAGGTTATGCTGTGACGTCTACATTGTTTTTCTTTATTTTCTTACTACCCGGAATGCGATGCTGATGTAGTAGTTTGGCACTCTGTGATGGCAATGTCTTAGAAGCAACATTCTGATGATTGCACTCCAAGGAAAGAATATGTTTTATCCTGTGTTCACTCTATTGATGTCCCCTAAAGTCATAATAGTCGTTAGTAGACAAGAATGATAGCTGTCACCCAGGTAAGCAGGTGCAGCGACATGCTTTGCCATGTTTGATGGCCATGACTAGGCGTACAGTAGGTACTTAACAAAGACTAAGTGAATGAATGAGCACAAGTGGGGGGAGGAGGGAGAAAGTAATCTGAAACTGGAACTGACCAAGGCAGCTCCTGCCTCCCGAGAGAGGCACAAATTCTCTCTGGAACGCAACAAAACTTTTGGATGAGCCATTTGGTTCTGGGAGGAAAAAGAAAAAAAAAACAAACTCAGAAGGTAGAGGGGACAAAGAAGGACTAAATTGTCATTTCTCTGCCTAACTATGTACAAGCTTAGGTGTTTCCAGGAGGTTAGGGAAAGTGGAATAAGTTTGTAGAGAGGAAGAGAGAAGCTTAGAAGGCCTTGGCAGCCCTTTATAGGGGAGCCATTGGGAATGGCCCAAGGATTTCTAAGAATGTAGTAAAATCTGAATTTTCTTTTTCTTTTTTTAATTATTATTGTATTTATTGGGGTAGCATTGGCTAATAAAATCATATAGGTTTCAGGTGCACAATTCTATAATACATCAACTGTGTATTGCATTGTGTGTTCACCACCCCAAGGCAAGACTCCTTCCGTCACCATTTATACCCCCTTTACCTTCTCTTATCTCCCCCTACTCCCCTTTTCCTCTGGTAATCACAATTCAGTAAAGCAGCAGGATATAAAATAAATACCCAGAAAGCAGTTGCATTTTTATATACCAATAATGAACATCTGAGAGGGAAACTAAGAAAACAATCCCATTTACAATTGCATAAAAAAAAGAAACACCTAGCAATAAATTTCACCAAGGATTTAAAAGCCTGTACTTAGAAAATTATAAACACTGAAGAAAGAAATTGAAGGAGATACAAATAAGTGGAAGTATATACCCCCCCCCCCCCCCGG
>NW_005354632.1:6092155-6103021 GCF_000412655.1 Myotis brandtii | reverse complement strand
CTCCTGGATTGGAAGAATTAACATCATTAAAAATCTCAGTGTTCAATGGTTTGCATATGAACAGCTAAGTAATCCATTGTTCACAAACTTCAGTAAATGATAGCCAGTCACACAGCCTTGGGTCCCTGATACCCTGGACAAGAAGAATCAGACAGTTGTCCAGTTGTGAGGAGCCATTGGAAAACAGACAGACATATTTGCAATGGCGAGATAATCCACAACATCATTAAAAATCTCAGTGTTCAATGGTTTGCATATGAACAGCTAAGTAATCCATTGTTCACAAACTTCAGTAAATGATAGCCAGTCACACAGCCTTGGGTCCCTGATACCCTGGACAAGAAGAATCAGACAGTTGTCCAGTTGTGAGGAGCCATTGGAAAACAGACAGACATATTTGCAATGGCGAGATAATCCACAAGCATGTGAATTCAATGGGAGCAGAAACACGGGTCAAGAGAGACTAAGAGAAGCGGAGACCACTCAAGTTACCCCTTAGAAATATAGAAAGACATTTCAAAAGCCAGGATATGCCTACAGCGGTAGTACAGACATTATTAACTTCTCATTAAAATGTGTTTCCAGTCTTCCAGATATTGGTAACACAAATGGTGAGTAAACCATAAACATGAGAAGTAAGCCTATGCTACATAACATTTTGTTGGCTCTATTTAATTGTTGAATTCCAGGTGGTTGTTCAAGGTTTTTTGTTTGGCTTCCTATCCATCTTGAATTGCATAAAAATAGCTCTATGACCTCATTTAATTCTCACAAGTCTATATAATAGGGATTGGTATCTCCATGTTACAGAAGAGAAAATTTGGTTCAAAAGTTAAGAGTCACATAGATAATAAGAGACAGAGTCAGGGATTGAACCCACACCTACCCGGCTCTAAGACCTGTTCTTATCCTATCTTTTGAAATGAGCTAAAAATAAAAATAAAAATTTAAAAAGGAGATGTACTCTTTCTGGAAAGAAAACCAGTGATGTTCCCTCTCAATGAACCTCTGGCCCTGAGAGGAAGTGGGTCTGTGAGATGGAGGGCTTCGTGCAGACCTGTCCTTCAAGAAAGACTCTGAGCCCTACAGGGCTCATGGATCAGGAAGAGAACTCTGCATCTTTCCTGTAACATCCAGGATACCCCAAACAAGCTGGAGTACCCCTAATGCAGGCAGGGCGGGAAGGAGTTTAGCAATGTGGTCAAGGTCATCTTGGGGCCCACCCAGTGTAGACCTGGGTTCGGATCTGACAGCAACATACTCTTCCTTGTGTCTCTGTTTCCTCCTCTGAAAAGTGGGTGTGAGGATGAAATGAGATCATGTAACGAGGCTGCCTGGCATATTTGCTTCACATACAGCTGGTGATGAAGGGGATGAGCGAGAGCATCACCACTCCCACTGAGGTAAACAGAAGTGCCCTGGGTCCTTGCATGTGGACGCTGCTTTCTTGGAGTTAAAATTCCTCATCGTGTTTGGTTCAGGAGTCTTTGTAAGGGGGTAGCCAACGTCTTTCCAGTGCGATTTTTATCTCCTGATTTGGGGTGAGGACTAGAGGCGAGAAAACCTGCTGAAGATAAACTGAGTCCTTCAGGTTATGTCGGGAAGGATGGTCAAAGGGGCCGGTTACTATTGGCTGTTTTCCTACACCCTATTGGTTTACACCCTATTGGTTTAAACTGTACAACTGTTTAAGGAACAGTGACTCTAAATACTGTATCCTCCCAAAGGACCAAGGACACAGGGGGGAAATATTGTCTGAGTGTGTAGCATTGCTTTTGCTGACTTAGGACATCACAGCAAAATCCACACTAATTGATGTAAAAGAAACAAATGAACATCCCTATGTAGGTCACGAAGAGGATGAGAAAAGTGACGCCTATTTGCTATCTCACTGACAAAGACACACACAGACCACGCAGACACTCTGCCGGCTTCTAGGTGTGTTTAACTACTTGGAAAAACACTGCATTTTGAGCAGATCCCTCTGTCTGCCGCAGGCCACGCTTTGCCACCTGGGAACACAGCTGCTGCTGTGGATTCCAGCAGGGCACTCAGAGCACGTCAGTGCCGCGCAGACGTCACAGAACGTGGGGGCAACGGGGGGAGCCTCCTCGACAGCTGGACGCCCATGGAGCCGTCGCATCCCCAAAGGGTTAAAGCACAGTGACACGTAAAGGGGGAGGGAGGAGGATGCTGGGGAAATAACGACTTTTCACCGCGCATGGTACTTCTAGAAGGTCGCTACTGTAATAGAATTAGGGGGCCACTTGATTATGGCTCTGAAAGTAATCTTATTTACTTTCCCAGTCAACACATACACACAGGCGGTGAGAGCAATCAGCGGCCGCACTTGTTAGCGCACTGATTAAATATGTTGTCACCTAACTCTGAACTAATTAACGGAAATTGAAGCTGTGTTTGCATTAGTCAACGTGGCATCCACTTTCACTGAGGCTTCGGAGCTTGTTTCCTCTTTCCTCTGCCATCTTCTTTCAGGTCACTTTCCCTTTTCACCAGTCCTTTCACCCAGCGTTACCAAATCCAGCTAGAGCTATCGTTGAATCTTTGGGGTGGGCTGTTCATAATAGCTCTTCACATCTCTTCCTATCTGACTGTGGAAGAGCAGCACTAGAGAACCATAGAAGCCAGAAATAGAAAACTAATTAATATACATTTTAAAAGGGTGCCTCTATTTGCACGTGGGCCTATGAATTGTTAAATTAAATTTACTGGGATGACATTGGTTAATAAGATTATCTAAGTTTCAAGTGTTCAGTCCCATCACACATCATCTGTAGATTGCATTGTGTGCTCACCACCCGAAGTCTCCATCCATACCCATGGATTTGACCCCTGTCCCTTCTGCATCCTTCCCCCAACCGCCGGCCCCTCTGGTAACCACCATACTCTTGTCTGTGTCTGTGAGTTTCTTTGTTTTATTTGTTCATTTGTTGCTTTCTGTTCACTGTTCCACATATGAGTGAAATCACATGATTCTTGTGCCTTTCTGTCTGATTTATTTTGCTTAGCATGAATTTGACCTTAAAGGCAAGGGAAGTAAAAGCAAAAATGAAGTCAATAGAAGTAAACCTATGGGTGAGCTTAACAGGATCGCATCAAGCCACTGACCTGTGACATTACCTGCCTCTCAAATCAGTGTCCGGGAGTATCCTGGCCAATGGCATTGCCCCTATCTGCACCCCTGCATTCAATAACCCCATGACCCCCAGGCTGAGTACCCTAACGTTGATCTATTTCCAGAAGCAGGTGGATGTCAGTAGGTGGTTGTCCCCCAAATGCTCGCTAGCTCTGAAATAGTGTGGGTTCCTTGGTTTATTCCTTATGCTGGTGAAAAAGCGACTTCAGGGCCTTGGGGGCCCAAAATAGAAAGCTCTCAAAGGGCTTCAAAGGAACAGAAGGGGGAAAAAGAAAGATCTAGAATGAAAGTTGAACTGCCTTGCTGTACCAAACCCACTTCACCAAGGTTACTTTCCCAAATGAGAAAAGATCAGCACTTTGTATTTCTATGATGCTTTTAACTTTTCCAGTTCTGACCTATTTTATCCATGGAATCCAGGAGCTGGCTTTTATAAATGATAAGGGCATAAGTGATCCTGGGGTGCTTGCTTTGTGAGGTTCCCAGCCAAAAAAAGCTGTCGAGATTAATTAAAGCAAAAGTGTCCAGAAGAGCATGAAACCAGTGCCGATCAGGCAGACTGTGGGTGATCAGGGGAAGGCAGAGCCTGGCATTCAGAGGGTTGCGAAGTCCACAGTTTAAGTCGTGTAATAGCGATTCTAAGCAGGACTAACTGCCTTGGACCTGCTGGAACCACTTTTAGCCAGGACTGACTGATGTAGTTTTCATAACACCCAGCAACCAAACCAGTAAACAAAAGGTTTTTCAACACCAGTGGGTTAGATTGACTTTAAACTCAATGCCTGTATCTTCTCTAATTTTGGAAATTATACACCCAGGAGACAGGCAATCTGGGACCAAAATTGGATCCAGTAATGCTTGTGGATTTTTAAAAATACAAAATAATAATAATAATAATAGGCTACATACATAGCACAGAATATGAAGTGGAGAATAAAATCAGGACAGATAGTGGGCAACACACCCACTGTATAAGGTTCGTTTTTAAAGAATTGCTAGTCTATGCAAGAGTAAAGGAGTACTTTGGGCAAGTTGCTGGACGAGGTGTTTCTCTAAGATCCCTTGCAACTTTAATAATTCTGTGAGGAATCCTTGAAAATGTGGTTTATCAGCATCTCCATCTATGGTAGCAGGTAGTCTTTTACTTTGTCAGTAACTCACAGAAAATAGAATGACCAGTTTATAACAATAGGAAGGAGCTAAGGGTATGATCTGTAATCTTTATCTCAATAAAGCTGTAAGGGAGGAGGAAGGAAAGAAGGAAGGAAAGAGGAAGGAAGGAAGGAAGGAAGGAAGGAAGGAAGGAAGGAAGGAAGGAAGGAAGGAAAGGAAGGAAAGGAAGGAAATCATTTCTCCTGGGCCATCAAATCCATTCTTATACTTTGATTGGATACAGAGTCTCTCAGAATTTTCCATGAGCTCCCAGACACAGTCCCAGCTCACTCAGTTGGCTGGGCCCTTGTTAGCTGCCAACTTAATCCATCAAATGCTTTAACTGCAAGCCCTGGAGAGCTGAGGCAGCCAAAGGTATCGGCCTCTCGGGCCTGACTGAGGAGACAGCCCCTCAATAGCTGTGGAGACATGGCCCAGGATTGCTTTTTCACTAAAAGGATGTAATTGCTAATGTAGTTATTGACTTGATGGATCTGTCCCAGCTCAGCTGATTTCATTAGGGCTGCTTCCTGGGCCATTTTAGGATGAAATTTCCGAGGTACCTTACTACCAAAAAAATAAATAAATAAAAATAAGAAATGCCCGTCTTCCTTTTATCCTTTTTTTCAACATATCATTGAAATTGATTCAGGTTTTTTTAAGGGCTCACAAGGCCCTAAGCACTAGCTAATCCATGGCTGTAATCCCTCAGCACGTCATACCGTAAATATGCCTCCAGGTGAACAAGGAAACGGCGTCCATCCTTGGTCCCTGAGATGCCCGTGGAAAGCTTTGCTGCTTTCCCGAGTCAGTTACTTCAGGGCACTGATGGTCCATTGACCTCTTACGCAGCGGCTCCATCACTTCCTTGTTCATCAAAATTGGGCCCATGTCGCCAAAGAGCAGATGTAGCCAGAAGCCTTGGATCTTCCTTTCGTGGGGGCTGAGTTTTGAAATCATTTCTCAGTTGCCACTTAGGAGATCACACACACCCCTTCTTCCTCATCTGTTGGCCAAAGAAAGTTGCCAGGGATAATACGTAGTCATCAAAAGCGCCTCTCAAATCCAAGTCTGAAGGATGTTCCCCAAACAGCCTTGCAAGGATGGATTCTTCAGAGATGGCAGATTGCTTGGATCAAATTGTAGGAATGAAACTATTCATTATCACTCTAAAGATAGTATTTCTTGGAAGGGGCAAAGAAACCGAAATAAAACAGAACCCATGTACAAACTGCATGACTGTGAAGTACACATTCTCGGGAAGGAATGGCAGCGCCCACGGGCGTGTGAAATAGTGTGAGTGAAGGGGTCACCGCCATGCGTCCCCCCAGCCTCTGCTGCTGTAATTAACGTGGTGTGAGCCCTCCACTAGAAACTAGTGCTGGGATTTTCAGAGGTTTATGACTCAACCATAAAAATTCACTCTCAGCTGAGAGCTGGCAGGAGGCAATGAAACTTGGGAACACAATATTTGTACAGAAAATCATGTCAGCTCTTTTGAGGTTACAGAGACTTTTTTTTTTTAGTTTTCATGCTCACCGAATGCAAATAAATCTGCTTTATATACAAACTAGGGGCCTGGTGCATGGATTTGTGGGTCCCTCGGCCTGGCCTGCAGGAATCGGGCTGAAACTGGCTCTCCAACATCTCCCGAGGGGTCCTGGGTTGCAAGAGAGCGGTTCTTGCGTGACGTACCCCGGAATTGGGCTCCCTCCTCTTTGGTTCCAGGTGCATCACCCGAGAACCACAGCTGCCAAGTCACCATAGCTCGGCAGCTCCTGCATTGAGCATCTGCCCCCTGGTAGTCAGTGTGTGTCATAGCTACCGGTCAGATGGTCGAACGGTTGGATGGTTGCTTAGTCTTTTATATATATGGATTCGCCATGAGCTTACAGAATTTCAATAATCGATAATATTTAAAGCTCTACAATATTTCTTTTTGTACCTCTTCCTGCCCCTCAGTAGACGTTTTTGATGCAAGTATTGGGGCTTGACAGAATTTGAGTTGGAAGAAAGCACAAGAGGACAACAGATCCTTTGCTTTTTTCCATGAAATTTCCCTGCTGATACTTCCTTCCTTCCCCTACTTCCTTCTGCACATGATTGATAAGTCAAGACTAATTTCTTCCTTGGATTTCTCAAGAATTCTTTAAAACAAAACAACAACAAAAAAAAAACCACCTGCAACACTTCCAGGGAGGTGGCAATATCTATTCTTGTTGGAAATGAAAGAGAATTCTATCATGTTTAATAAATCGTCTCGAGAAGAATCTGTGGTAAGGAGGGCAATGTGATTGGTGCCTCAAAGGCCATTAATCCAAAGAGTTGGGCCTTAGCCAGTTTGGCTCAGCAGATAGAGTATCAGCCCACAGACTGAAGGGTCCTGGGTTTGATTCCAATCAAGGATATGGAGCATGCAGGAGGCAGCCAATAGATGATTCTCATCATTGATGTTTCTATCTCTCTCTCCCTCTCTGAAATCAATAAAAATATATATATATTTTTAAAAAGAGTTGGTGTGGCTGATTTCGATGGAAAAAACATCTTCTCCCTTTGGGGGAGATGAAGTGATGGGTCAGAAGGATGGATGTGTATTTCAGGTACAGGAGTTACAAACCTATTCCTACAGTGGTTTCTTTCGATAAAGCCCTTCTAAGGTCACACATCTTTAGATATCATTTGCTTCCTATAAGCTGTCACTTTATGAAGATCTTAAAAACTCTGAAGATCCATTGAACTCGAAAGTCCCTTCCTTGAAAGCCAACAAATGGTTTTAACAACAAAAAGATAAATGTCTTCTTATTAATGTTTCTTGCTCCATCCTTGTAAAAACAAAACAAAACTGTAAAGAAAGCCAGTCCTGAATCTGTCCTCGGATGAACTGTCCATCTTTCTCTATCAAACATGCTCTTTTAATTCCATCGGTTAAAAATAATTTGGACAGTGACGGATATAGTATGAAAATTCTTCAGAGAAAACTTATGCTAATTACTTTGAAAGATGAGTGAATTAGACAGCGGTCACCAACAGGTGGTCCGTGGACCACTGGTGATCCGTGAGGTCCAAACGGTTGGCAACCGCTGAATTAGAAGAAATGAGATCAAGTGGCCATTTAACCAGCATGCATTGTCTATCAGGCAGTTGGGTGGGCATTTGACATTTTGTATATTGTGCTTAAGGAGCCAAAAAAACTCCAGTGGAAGCTGATGCTTTCTCTAAGAGGTTAAAAGGGCCTACATCACAGGAGCAGAGGGCGATGAATGGAAGTGCCCGATCAGACTACCGTTCCACGTTGCCAACGAAGAATGCCCTTTCTTACATGCTCGCGAGTATGCATTATGAATGCACCAAATCCACAGGCGGGAGGCGTAGGCCGTCCTCAGAAAGCACCTGGGAGAAATTAACCCCCACACCAAGTCGATCAGGCCATAAGCTTCCTAGTGGAGTGATGTATGCCCTCCCAATAATGGGGAGGTCAATGAAGGAGAAGTGCTCTTACACGCTGGCTCCCTTCGTAAAAGCTGAATATCTGTCTCCAAGTGGCAGAGTTCCATCGTGACTCACAGTGTTTTAAAAGTTGAGCTTCCTCTCCCAGGAGAAGGGTGGAATATTCCAGGTGATCAGAAGAAAAATTGGAGGAAACTGAAGGAGTTTTGGCTTGGGGTGCAGCAGGCAAGAAAAATGTTTCCAACGAGCCGTGTGAAGGACTCACCTTGTAGGGCAGAGAGGAGACACAGCAGCCCGCAGGACAAGTAGGAGCTCTGTGATCAGAGGTGGAACGATTCAGTGTGACATGGCTCTGACTTTGGAGCCAAGACCACCAACAGAGCGCCCTTGGCAAGCTGCACTCAGACTCCTTGCTCGAAGGACAGGATGGACCGCGAACCGGAGTGTGCAGACACTGCTCATTGGCTATGGGATGTCCAGCCATGTCAGCACACCCAGAAAGGAACCCTGTCGACCTGGCCCTCTCAAAATGTACTGGGCAGGGACGGAAAATGAAGGTGGTTCTAAAAACCAGGGGGAAACCCTGCCCAGGGAGGAGTCTTTGAAACAGCAAAAATATTTTTCCTGCAGAATGACATGAGTCTGTGGTGGTGGTTGTTGTCTTCTGTTTTTCAATGTGTTTACAATAATTTGCTGAATGAAAATATGGGCTTCATATTTTCCCTTTAATATTCTTTTTCTAAATGGAAAAGGGTACTGGATCCAAGACTGTATTTTGAGCACTTTTTACTTTCATTTCAATCTGAAAGTTTGGACAAAGAAGAATTGAGGTAGATACAGCCTCCTTGCATTCTGAATTTTCTCTCATCATCCCCCAACTGATATAACGTTTTTCCAAGTAAATTATTTGTGAGATAATTATGCACAAATAAATCAAAAATACTTTTATGTCTTTTACAGTCTTTGTATTCATGAATCAATTTAGATTTGGGATGATTTATATTTTGATGTTCAATCCATAATTAGGGCATTTGTAGATTTGTAGACAAGCTCTTCATAGATCTTTGATGTTTCATGAATATCAGCAAGGAGAAATTATCATTAATTATCTGTGCCTGAAACTGTTCAGTTTATCTTGACTGAAAATAAAAGCTGCTCAAAGTGCTAAACTCTCTACTAGCACAACTTCCCTGAGTCTAATCTGTCCTCCTCCCTTAGGCTCACAACGTCTTAGAAGCTGGAAAGGAAGAGTGTGCAGGTATGAGCATGGTTCTGCCCACTGTGATAGATGCCTTGTCCATGGTCTATGCTGGACATTGAACTTGAGGTTCCTCTTCCCTGTCCTGGATCACATACCCCACAGGTATCTGTACACTCATGAATATCCTCCACTCCATTCACTCTCTGTCCCATCTCCCTGTTCTCTTCATGGAACTCGCAACCATCTGAAAATGCATTGTTTTCTTTGTGTATAGTCTGTTCCTATAAACCATTAAAAGAAAGTTCCATGAGAGTGAACTCCGTCAGCCCTGCTACCACTACATCTGAGTGCTTAGAATGGGGGCTGTCATTGAGGATTACATGACTTTTAAATGGATGTGTGGAGACCTTGAAGCAGCCAAGGTAAAAGCACTAGGGCTGTGACATGAGATGGAAGGAGATAATGTTGTAAAATAAATAGGGGTTGTGGCCAGGTGGGTAAGCAGAGAGCAGAACTGTGAAGCATGTAAAGGAAGGTTGGGCTTTATCCAAAAGTAATGAAAAGGAATAAGCCTTAAGCAGCTGTGTTATACCATCCAATATGTGATTTGAAAACACTGTTCTAGCTGGAGTGTAGAGAATGGATTGAGGATCAAAACTGGAAGAAGAGTAGCCTGTATTGAAGAATTTCACAGTTGTCCATATGAGAAATGACAGTCTCTTGGACAGGGTGGAGGCCATGGCAATAGAGAAGAGCAATTGGATTTTAAAAGTATTTGAGTGATGTCACTGAGTTGATGTCATGGATAATTGGATATAGCAAGTGAAGAGAGAGAAGACAGTGTTGATTCCAGCCTTGAGCCATAGATGAATGATGGAGCCATTGCTTACACAGGGAAATCACAGGAGACAGAGATCACATTCGCTGTACAGGGTGACAGTTCAGTGACAGTATGGACCGGGGAGGACTCAGACTTTCCAGTGGATAAGTCTACTGGGCAGATGGGCATACATGTCTACAGCTTAGGTAGTTAGGCTAGAGGTAAACACATTTAGGAGGGATCTGCATTTCTGTTGGTTATCGTTGGTTGGTTGGTTAGTTGGTTGGTTTTGTTGTCACTGTATATTGAGAAAACTCTGGAGTCGAACTGCCTAAATTTAAATCCTGGGTCCCCACCACTTTTGTTGAGTGATCTTGGCCACATTACTTGTTACCTGTAGTTTTCTCATCTGCAAAATAAAGTTAATAAAAGGACCCACCTTGCAGGATGGTTTTGAAGGTGAGATGAGACAAAGGAGGTAATATGCATAAAACATGGCCTTGTGTAGAGTAAGCTCTTATTAGAAGACAATAATAATTAGCCATTTTGGCATTTCATAAAGGCCACCAAATTCTTGGATTGTTGTTAAACAAAGGGATAATGCAGAGCCAACAGATCCTCACAGGTTACATTTGTGCTCTATGGTCATCCAAGCAAAGATCATATAGTTCGATCTTCAGCAACTGTGATACCTTAGCTCCTATTTGCAGGTCGATGCCTTTGATTGTTATAGCAGGTATTGACACCATTTTTTTACACGTTAGTCCTTGTTTATCCTGGTCGGCAGATTATCGTTCGGTGATCTTTGCTTAGTAGTTACTGGAACACACATATGCATTGTACTAGTAAGGAAGCACTGATAGGAATTAAAGCTACTTCTCCTAAATTCTGTCGTAATTATTTTTCCTGACTAATCAATGAAAAAGCATTCAAATTGTAATATGATGCTTCCCTGAGGCCTTTGCTGAAACTTGCCACTGAGTAAGCGGTTCCCTTTCTACCTGTAATAGATGACATATGTCTAAAAGCATAAGTAACTTGATCAGCTGTCATTATCTTGCTCGTCTCCTTCATCACAAGACACTGTGG
>NW_005354632.1:6076568-6091692 GCF_000412655.1 Myotis brandtii | reverse complement strand
TGCCGGAGCTCATGCAGTGATATGTGGTGAAATCATGAGAGAATGCTGGTCTCCAAACTCCCAGCCCAGTGTTTCTCCTCTACGCCCAATGAGCAGGTTCACTACTGCACTCTACAGTAATCGATTCTGATGGAATATGAATATGCTTGTTGTATTCAAAATTCCGTATCTCTACTGTAATTAGCCAGACTCGAATGAAAGCTAAACTGATTATCTATCTCTCCTCTATTTAACCATATATCATAGCATCAAAAATAAATACCCCAAGATAGACAATGAAAAGATTCATACTGCGAGTCATTTCTGCAAGAACTTTGAAAATAAGGCTGACATCTGTTACAAAGAAGGATTAATTAGGTATTACTTTAAATGATGAATTCTGGCTCTATTTCCCCAGAGAACAGTTGGTAAATGTACTGTTCTAATTAGGGATTTGGATCAAAATATCATCTTATTCTAATCATGAAGTCTATTAAGATTTTTATTAATACTATCAGTTTTACTAACTGTGTACATCGCACATGTTTATATGACAAGCACAAATACTTCTCCTCGGGTGAAGAAAACAGTCTTGGAAATGGCATTAACATGTATAATTACTGGTTATTAATTTAGGACTAAACCACATTGTAATCCCCTTTCGTCACAGCCGGCTTTCTTTGTGATGCGTTATTAAACATACTATGTCGTTAAAATCTCAGAAGGTCCTGAAAAGGAATGACAGGGGAAGCAAGGCTATGCCCAGAGGTTGGCAGATGTGGCTCAAATATTGCACTTGAATTTGGCATAAAGAACTAGTTCTTCCAAAAGTAATTTTCTAATTTATATTTATTGTTGAAAGTATTACGGATGTCCCTCTTTTTCCCCACACTGACCCTCTCCACCCTGCAACCCCCGCCCCAGGCCTTCACTGCACTATTGTCTGTGTCGGTGGGTTATGCATATGTGCATATAAGTTCTTTGGTTATTCTCTTTCCCCTTCCACCCCCGCCTTCCCTCTGAAATTTGTCAGTCTGTTCATGCTTCTATGTCTCTGGATCTATTTTGTGCATCTAAGTTTATTTTGTTCATTGGATTCCACATATGAGTGAGATCATGTGATACTTGTCTTTCTCTGACTGACTTATTTTGCTTAGCAGAACCAAAAGTAATTTTCAAAAGAAAGCACATGCCATGAGCTATACCTGTCTTTCTGTTTCCATCTGAATCCAGTCATCTGACTTGCCCAGCCCCTACAGTGCAAATGATAGGGGGAAAAAAGAGACAACAACAACAACATAGAAATTAGAATACGAAGTCCTGGGCTTACGTCCTGCCTATATTGCTTAAAAACCTCCGTCACTGTGGGCTGGTTACTTAAGGCCCTAACCGCTTCCTACCTCCATGTTCTCATGTGTATCCTAGGGATAAATTATGATGAGGATACACCCATTTCTCAAGGTTTAGTATGAGAATTATATGAGATAACTTATGGGCATAATATACAGTATTCCTCAAAGAATCATTTACTTAGTGCTTTTCAAGTACCTTGCCTAGACTTTGTGTTATACATTTTCCACAAGCAGGTTGCCGGGGTGAGGAGTGGGGGAGGGGGGAGGTAAAATGAAAATATATGTATGTGTGTAAAAAATACTGAATTGCTTGCAGATTTCTACCAGTAACATGCTTATTTTTAATGAATGGTTGACTCCTTTGTTAATTCTCTCTCAATCTCCTTTGCTAACTGCTCTTTTTTTCACCCTCTCAATGTTAGAGTACCTTGGGTTCAGACATTGTACTTCTTTCCTTAGACTCTCTTCCTGAGTGGTCTCATCCATTTCTATGACTTTAAATACTGTCTGTGCTAATGATGCCTAAATTGATTTTGCCAGTCCTGACCCCCAGAATGACAGACTCATATCCAATGAATGACAGCAGGTCCTCAAACAACATTGTTTCATTCAATGTCGTTTCGGGCCATTGCAAACCAACTTGTCCAGGATAGAACCCTTATCCGTCTTCTCTTCCACGATCCCGCTCCGTGGCTCCCCATTTCACTCAGAATACAAACCAATCTCGTGAACATGGTCCCAAGGCTCTGCGTGACTGTCGTCCAGATCTTCAAACTCGTCTCATGCTTCCGCATGGCAACCTCATGGACCCAATTTCAGTTCCTGGAAAACACCACCCTCTTGCCTGCCTCAGGACTTGCCTGTGTTATTTCTTCTGCCTAGAAAGCTTCGCTTCTGCCCACCCATCAGCGAACACTGTTAACTTGGCTAAAACCAACTCATCTATTAGGGTTCAATTCAAATCTTATATCCACCCACTCTTCCATCTAAGTTAGCGCCCACTTCCCAGCTGTTATCCTCTCTCATAGACTCTAGTTAATGTACTTCATAGAAGTCATCACAGTGTTTAATTATATAACTATGCATGTTTATGTCCAACTCCTCTAGTAATTGGTAACCTCCATGAAGTAGGGACATTTTCTGTTTTATTTGCCACTGTAACATACTCTCTGGTTCGTAGCCAGGGTTCAACATGCATGAGTACCTGAACTAGATGAATAAAAGTTCCTTGCTACCAACCTCAACAGATTAAGCTATTTAGCCTTTGTGATGATACTATATATAATATTGTCCATGTGTATTATATAATACCTGAATTTACATAAAGTCCTCCCATTTACAAAGTGTCTTCATTTTGTATTCCTGCATTTGAACTCCCAAACATCAGTTTCATTAGTAGATAATGCAGCTGTGGCTTAGAAAGACAAGAGACCTGCTGAAATTTGTATTGCTAGTCAGATGACAGATCTTTAGATTCTCATGCCCAATATTCTTTACATTAGATTGCTCCAAATTTTAAGCCTTTGGACAAACAGAGCAGAAGTACAACTTTAATTTTCCACTTATTCTTGATACCTCCAATTGACTTTCTACGTAGGACATTATATTTGAGAACATACATAAAATATTCTGTCTGTCTGTGCTGAGAACTATGGTGTGTTCAGAAAAATTTCTGCTAAATGCAGGATAGTCTGGATTTTATGGAAACATCTCAGCTCAAATGTTTTCACAGATACTATCTTTTGTGCCCACTTAAAGGAACAGTGTTCAACAAATATCTTTACAATTACAACTTGTCAATATGTTGACTCCTTTTCATCCTTTTGAATGTTTCAACAAATTTGGATTCTCCAAAATCATAGCTCCTCTCAATTTCATTTTATTATGCTACAGAACATAACTTTATATAAGTAAAACCAAAGCTGCATCAAATTCAATTTTAGATATGTTTGAGTCTGGAAGAAACAATTTTCAAATCATTCTAATTGTCCTATAATTCCATTGATCTTTTTTTATAACCAAGTTCTCTAATATTTTATGTTGTTATGAAACAATTGGAAGTATTTAATTACAGTGTAAGAGTGGGATTTCAACTTTGTAAACTTTGGAAAGAAATTCAATTATGAAAACAAAACACGCAGCACAGGTAGACACTGAAATGTATCCCTACAAAACAGACAGTTTGACAAGTTAAATGATGTGCATGTGACTGTTTTGTACATGTCTTAGTTTTAAAACCCTATATTGTGTATCTCATCTGGTGATGGCCCACACAAAGAGGAAATAAATACTGCCATGATGATATTTGTGTGTCCTCAATACCAGCTCTTTCACAAAAATTGTGTAGTTTCGTTCCCTGTGTAGATTTGGATAATTACAGCTTATATTTCAAAAAATAAGGACACATATGTAATACCTTAATCAATAAATTAAAACAAAAAAATACTGTAACTTGTTTGGATTATAAAGTATGTGTGTACCCTATCACATTTCCTGTACATGTCTGCATCATGAGTTTTCTTAATTTAGGGGGAAACCATGTTTTTACCATATTTTATATGTTAATGCAAAATGTACAGTCATAGTGCCACCATGAAAACAAATACATCTTCAGAGTTCACCTTTACAAGTGAATTAACAACAATGTTGAAAATAATGTCAGAGGTTTCACATTCAACATAATGAACTTTGAAAGTTTACTGAAATTCTGTGGCTTGATTAAAAGGAATCGAACCATTACCAGAAGGTCTGCCTGTTCTAGTTGCAATGTGAGGACGGACATACCTGAACATGAACTCTCTCTGCGAGGGACGTGACCTACGAGTACGTTTGAATGTGAGTGAAGTTCTTCAACTAGGAAAGCCACACGTGAACAGCTATCACTTCACTTTTCCTGGATGTTCAGGGAGTCACGGGATCATCCACAGCAACTTTCATTTACAACCGTCATTCAGTCCCCGACCGGGGCCCAGGGCTTGCTGCTGCCTCGGGCCTGGTTCTGCGATTGCACGAGGGTGTCCGTGGGCTTCTTGTTGGGGAACTGTCGTTAGGAGTCACCTATGTTATTATGTTGATGATGTCACCTTCCTTATTTAAATTATTATTCTTAAAATGAAAATTTTAAATACACAAAGCATTAACTCCTTGATAGTCTTCATCTTTGTTTCCTAAACACGATCCCAGACATAGCACCCCTTTTATCTGGGGTTTTCCTCCATTGAGTTGTCACGAGTGGTTCCAAAAGCGCCTTCAGGGTGGGCACTGAGTATGTATTGTTTTATAGATGCTCGTTTCCCTTTTATAAGGATGCAACTGTTTTTTTTCTCCTTGCTCTGATGTTGGTTTTGACACTGAAATCAATATTGCTTTTGCTAATTCAAATTTTACATCCATTTCTGGTTTCGCTTAGAGGATTCCACGAAATTTTCACATCTCTTGCTCTCTTCACGTCCTCTGTTAGCGTATCCAACAGGACTATGGCCTATAGAGAACAGGCCAACAGCGGGAAGTGATAGCAAACATCACAGAGTTGAATTAGGGCACCGTACTATAGGGATAGCCTCACCAGGCAACAGCCCGGCTTAGAATCACATATTACAGTTGCCAGTTGAATGACTTACTTTGTTTTCCGAACCCGCCGTTTCTTGGAGTGCCACGTATGTGTTGGCACACACTTTGTCAGTATAAACGTGTAGCTTCTTTCATTTCTAGAATGAGTCACCCTGAGCAGCAGAGAGGGCAAAGAACGTACACTTACAAAATGGCAACCATCACAAGACTGACAGGCTGTGAGACTGTTGCCGTTTCTTTCCATCATGTCCCTGTCCCTCTCCCTCCAGGCCGGATGGCTGCCTTTCAAGTGTCCAGAATGGCTGATCTCTACACACCCTCAGTTCTCAGATGCTGAGATCATCCAATGACCCACGCCTTTAACACCCAACACAAAGACACAGAAGCAACACGAGTGAACTTGCCATCCTTCCTGAAACAAAGACAAGTTGACACATGTGACCAGATATTCATTCCACCCTTGGGGGGAGCTAACCTTCAGAAAAATGTTTCGGAGGTCTGTTTTGGAGTCTGAGAGATTGAATTCGGCCGCCGTTTCAATGCTTCTGTATCATATCAGGAAACAAAATCAGGTGACCATGAAGCCACGTGGAGCCTCAAAATAATCCCAAGGTTTTGATGCCAGGGGTGAACCCCTGAAGCCATCGTCATTGGCTATAACACTATGACCCGCTGAGGCTGGTAGGAGCCGCTCTACTGCTCAGGGTTCAGTTACTGTAAGGGAAAAATAGTCAGATGGAGCTGTCATCCCAAAACGAATAATAATAATAACATGTGCACCTAATTGGCTTAGGGTTTCTTATTATTATTCATACAATTACGATTTGCGTCTATAGAAAATATGGCCATTATTTGTAAATTACTATTTCAGAAAAGCAAGTTATCCCTATTAAGGTTGTGGCAGGAGTAAGGGGAATTCATAAAATGTACAGAAATTACAGCTAAGTGCAGAATGGGCATATCAGTACCTAAGTAGAAACACATTTCCAACTTCCTGGTACGCTTGGCCTCCGTCCCATGCCGCTAATTACTTCTCGGCTCCAATGGGCAGAACAACTGTTAGCAATTGGCTTGGCAATAGGTGAAAAGATACGTTTCTTTTTCCTTTCTTTCTTTCCCTATGGAAAATTGTGTGCGTGGCACTGCAGTGCTGAGCAAGTTATTCTTAGCAGCACGTCTCCTCAGACACTATGATGGCAGCCTGGGGAATATTAAATGTGAGATAAATAAATCATTACAGCCATGTGGCCAATCTTCGACGTGTATGCAAAGGGAGTTTTGACTGGGTGAGGCCTTTGAAAACCATAGACGTATTCATTTCAATTTAGATGTGTTCCAGCGTTAAGGTACCAATCTTTACACATTCCCCGCCTACTTCACGTATGGAATTATTTTATCCATCACCGTGCACCACGCCCTCCGGGGAGAAGGCGGAAAAGAATGTAGCAGCCGGTGAAATGCAATGAACAGCCATGTAGGACAGAAGGGAAAGAGCATCGTCAACAGGGGAAATCCGAAATCAGAGGCAGGATTTTTAATTCGGGGGGATGCAGTGACTCAGCTGGAATCTGTCTACGTCACAAGAACAGGAGCGTTGTGTCATTGTTCTGGAAAGTGCTGTCAGGCATTTCATCAGCAAACCAAGCAGAAAGCCCATTTCAGTCTTATTCACGGCCTCTCCCTCTCTCCCGAAGAGTACAGAGCGATGGGAGCTTGGGAGCTTATCTACCCACGTGCGGGGATGTGATAGGGATGATGATAGCATTTGCAGCCTGGCATAGGCAAGGTGAGTCTAGGGTCCTGCATTTTCTGGGGGGGAAAAAAAAACAAAGAAACACCCCAATTCCTATTTGATCAAAGGGCAGCATAAGAGCTCAAAGTCGCTAATCATTCAGTTATGAAGCTGCTGTTCCCTCTTTGTATTCCTGGTGTCCTGAGATACGGGTTTCATTCTGTGTAACTGAGAAAACAGATTAGCGAGGTTCAACTAGCCCACAGTCCCATCTAGTAAGTGACCCCCAATATGCAAATCCTCATAGGTCTGATTTCAAACCTGTGCTCCCCAACCTCTGCATCTCTGGAGATTTTACAAGCTGATGGTAGTCTATTGTAATATGTATTGGTCCCAAGTTCATTGTCCACAAACAAAAGTAACAAGCATGGTTGTTGGACACAGAGTGATGGAAAGCAAGGCTGGCTTACCTTCTCACAGTGAAGAATAACAGGAAAGGGGCCAATTCTCTGGCGAGGCTGCCTGTGTTCATAATATCAGCTGTTATGATACCAGCCATGCCCACTATCTGGGTGACCTTGTGCTTAAACTCTCTGTGACTGAGATTCCTCTTCTGTTAAGTGGGCATCACAGTACCTAATTCATAGGGTTAGTTACAAATTAAATGAATGAATAAAGCATTAGAATGGCTCCTGGCACCTAGGAGGCTCTATAGAAGTGCTTCTTGTTAATGTCATTATCACTACTACCCCTACCATGACTTGGGAGGGTTGGGGCCGGTTAGAGAAGAGACATTTAGTAGTAAGTACTACACAGATATAATCATGGTCCTACAGAAAAGAGTAAATGTGTTTCCAGCTTTCATTCAAACACAAAGTCACCCTTTCTGTCAAAGGGGATGTAATCCTTCTTCCTCACAAGCCATTGCTTTAGTTGCAAAAGGCCACTGATCCCCAAAGAAGAGACATTTTTAAAAAAATGCTCAGTTTAGCTATGGCTGGGGTGGCTCAGTGATTGAGCATTGACCTATGAGCCAGGAGGTCATGGTAAGATTCCTGGTCAGGGCACATGCCTGGGTTGTGGGCTTGATCCCCAGTGCGGGGCGTGCAGGAGGCAGCCGATCAATGGTTCTCTCTCATCATTGATGTTTCTGTCTCTCCTCCCTTCTTCTCTGAAATCAATCTATATATATAAAAGCCTAAGCGACTGGCCAACCGTTCGACCGTCTGACTGGTAGCTTTGATGCGCACTGACCACCAGGGGTAAACACCATCTGACTGGTAGCTATGATGCGCACTGACCACCAAGGGTAAACGCTCAATGCAGGAACTGCCGAGCTGCGGTGACTTGGCAGCTGCGGTTTTCAAGTGATGCACCTGGAACCAGAGAGGAGGGAGCCGGATTCCAGGGTCCATCACCCAAGAACCACCCTCTCGCAATCTGGGACCCCTCGGGGAAGGTAGGAGAGCCGGTTTTGGCCCAATCCCCACAGGCCAGGCTGAGGGACCCCACCAGTGCATGAATACGTGCACTGGGTCTCTAGTAAAAATAGAAAAAATAAAATAAAATAAAATAAAATGCTCATTGAAGAGATATAGACAGACAGCTGGGGATGACAAAGGCCCAACTAACAACACACAAGAACGTTGAAAGCAGGCAAAGCCTCCCACAGAAACCAGCTGTTAGGGAGTCGGGCCTAATGCCTAGTCTCTGAGCAAGTACATCAGCAGAGACCTGGAGCGCAGTGGCTGAGTCCAGCTGCCCTGATGGCCGAGAGCGACGCCATGCACAGAGGGGGGTGGGATCTGGGACAGAGGCATCTCCGTGGCTGCACCTGTTCAAAGCTTCCGCTGATTCGTGAGCAGAGAGGAAAAGGAACCTGACCTCGGGAGCCTTGTAGAGCCTTGGGAATGTGCTGTATTGTGTAAAGAGTACCCAGCGCTTAGTGCAACATGTTGTCCTCTATTCGTGGAATCCTAGTGAAAAAGTCCCTTCGGGTCTTGGAAAGGAAGTTGTCTAAACGGGCTGGACCCCTCTGGGCGGTTAGATTTGACATTCTGGAGGTCAGAGTGTCCAGCAGTAGCACTCGCAGAACTCCCTCTCGACAAGGCTTGCTTCCGAGTGGGCTCTTCTTGGGCTTGTCCTGGTGGCATCTCAGTCTCCCCTCAGCCTTTCCTCCCTTCTCAGCAGAGGGAATCACTAGGACAGGTTTGTTGAGCGACCCAGGGGATGGCTCACTGAGAAGACTGTAGATTTTTTTTTTTCTTAGTCCTCACCCAAGGATATTTTCCCATTGATTTTTAGAGAGAGTGGAAGAGAGAAGAAGAGACAGAGAGAAATAATGTGAGAGAAACATATCGATTGGTTGCCTCCTGCAGGAGCCCTGACCAAGGCCCGGGCCGGGAAGGAGCCTGCAACCGAGGTACGTGCCCTTGACCGGAATCGAACCCAGGACCCTTGGGCCCGCAGGCCGTCGCCTTAGCCACTAAGCCAAACCGGCTAGGGCTTTAGATTTTAACAGACCCTTCTCTCCTCCAGCCACGCAACTCACTCTCCCCTGAAACCCAAAGTTTGAAGGATTTGAAATAGAACTTTAGACATTATGGAGCTGAGTCATCAAAGGGTTTGAAACCTGACACTGGATAGAGGGCCGAGAGAAAGTAGCATCTGATCTAATGCCAAGAGCTCCCAGCAGCGCGGCTGGTCCCCTGGAGCGGAACAGAGGGAAACCGGAGCGGCGAGGCCTAATTGAACCGAAGTGGGCTACTCTGACATACGGGGAATCAAAGCTTCCAAATGACAAATTAAATAAGGAGTAAAGAAAGCAAAGCGGTGTTATCTGTCTTTCCTGGAGGCTGTTAACTCTTCTAAGGCAATGGCTCCGGATTTTAGAAAAAGCTCTGGTCCATAAGGATGGTTTCCATGGTCCCCTACAAAGGAAGACATGGGGGCAAGTTTTATCACTCACTGTCATTATTTAAAGGATTATTCCTTACTCCGGGAGTGTGGTCTGCCCACATTTTCATATGAAAATGTCCTTTCTTTAGAAGAGAGGGTGATAATACAAGGTAGTTTGTTTGTTTTTTTCATTTCAGTGCCCTTACTGATCAAAATTATAGGTCAAACACTTCATCCCCACCCCCAATCATAAAAACAAGTTCTGGCCCTAGCTGGTTTGGCTCAGTGGATAGAGTGTGCGCCTTTGGACTGAAGGGTCTCCGGCTGGATTCTGGTCAAGGACACATACCCAGGTTGCAGGCTCGATCTCCAGTAGGGGGCGAGCAGGAGGCAGCCAATCAATGGTTCTCTCTCATCATTGATGTCTCTATCTCTCTCTCTCCCTCTCCCTTCCTCTCTAAAATCAATGAAAATATATATTTTTTTAAAAAAATAAGTTCTGATTTGTGAACAAACGGAAGTCTGAGACCCACCAACCCCAGGCAGTTCTCTTTCAGGGGGTAGATCAGAGTGACCTTGGCAGCATTTTCAAAGCAGACACTGTTCCCCCACCCCCACCCCCACCTCGCATGGGGAGCTCTCAGAAGGAACATGGGGGAGGGGGGCAGAGCTGTGTATTTTTATATAAGATTCTGATTCAGGCCCTAATTGGCATCACAGTTCCCAGGGAGAATGAGCAACTACCATCCTTGGGAGACCCATATCTTCTTTGCTTTTGTATTTTTCTTGAATGTATTCATTCACCCCTGCGAACAGGTGACGCGTCATTTCCAATGGCTTTTCCTGAATAAGACAAATAATATTTCAGGAAACAAGTTCCTATGCTCCCCGTACAAAAGATCTTTGAAGAAGCAGCTTCAAGCAAACAATGATTCTTTTCATAAAGAATCATAATATTAAGACTCTACGGGTATAAACCAATATATTCTTGATGGCAGTGGCAAGCTCAACAAAGTCCTTGAGCTAATTTTAATGGGAAAAGTGTCTTATCTACAAACTGAATCTATAAATATATATTTCTGGAGCTCTAAAAGGAAACTACAGGGAGGAATGCTCAAACATATTCAAGCTGTGTAAGATGGGCGGAGGTATAAAAGTAAATCTGATTCCTTCAACACTGAGGAGGCAAAATAAACGGTTTAAGTTCCTCTCTGTCCCTAAGGAGATCGGCCTAATCGTATCATTTGGTTCCGGCCCAGCGGATCTCCCCACTGGCCTGTGTCTATATACCGACTTCTTCCGCAACTGGTTTCCATGAAAGGCTTCCTTTCCTTACCGTGTAATTGCAACTGAGGCTCTCCCCTGTCTCCTCCCTGCGCCCTGGCCCCATGCCAACATAACATGAATCTCAACTCCCACGCAAACCCCACTCGTTCTCCAATGCCTGTTTTGTTCACACAAACACTGAACCTTTAGCAGGTGCCAGGCATGTGCTGGGCCCCAGAAGGCCATGCAGGGCAATGATAGGTTTTAAGCAGATGTGTGTTTTCACTGTGGAATATGACTCAGAAGACACCTTGGGTAGAAACAAGGATATTCATGCCTTGGCTCAGTGGATAGAGTGTCGGCCTGTGGACCAAAGGGTCCCGGGTTCGATTCCGGTCAAGGGCACTTACCTCGGTTGTAGGCTCCTCCCTGGCCCGGGCCCTGGTCAGGGAAAGGAAGGAAGGGAGGAAGGGGAGGGAGGGAGGGAGGGAGGAAGGAAGGAAGGAGGGAAGAAAGGAAGGAAGGAGGCTTCTGTAGTAATTTAGGACAATGACTATCACAGTGTGGTCTCTCAATCAGAAAAATCCAAGTCACGTGGCAATCAGCAGTGCACACTGTCATGGCCCATTAAACACAGGCTCCCTCCCAGTGATGTGCGCTACAGCGAGCCTTCCAGGTGTGATAACACACACTGACATCTGTGAACCACAGACTTAAGAGCTGTGGGAGACAAGTTTGTGGTAGTGGGTTGGAGAGCAGCAAACACACTTTCCAGATGTCACTGAACTAAAAGACATAGTGACCAGTTAGACAACTAGAAAGAAGAGAAATGAAATGTTGAGGTTTATGATTTGTGTGATGGATGCCTAGGAGAGCCTTTCAGAGGGAGAGAAATACAAGAACAGATCGGTGTAGGGTGTTCAGGGTAGAAAATAAATGCTTATTTCATAGTGGGATGTGTCAACGCTGAAATATTGGGCATTCGGATGGAGACATTCAGAATGGTACTTTAATAGAGAGATCTGAACACGGGGAGAAGGATTAAGATAAAAGTGATCTTAGAGGTTATTAAAGTTAAAAACCAAGGGGGGTGAGGGAGAACAGGGAAGTCACCCAACAGAGGCTGAGAAGAAGTGAAGGAAACAGAAGACAGAATCCAGAAAACACGACCATTTAGAGAGCAGATAATGGCAGAACCCAGAGGGAGCCAAAACATAATTGTGGTATTTTAGAAATTCAGCAAGGCCAGGCTTTTCAGAAGGAGGAATTAATCGATAGTTTTAAATATCACAAAGAGATCAAGGTAAGGAGAGAACCCCATCCGTTACATTTAGAAATGAAGACAGTTGTGACTTTGCTAAGAGAAATTTCAATGGTGATTGTTCCAATAGGCTCTTCCTCTCCTGAGGTTTCAGCTGAGACCCCCAAAATCACAACCAATAGATGCAGGTAACCTCCATATTCAAAAACAATATGTTAGCCCTCACCGGTTTGGCTCAGTGGATAGAGCGTCGGCCTGCGGACTGAAGGGTCTCAGGTTCAATTCTGGTCAAGGGCACATACCCGGGTTGTGGGCTTGATCCCCAGTAGGGGGTGGGCAGGAAGCAGCCGATCAGTGATTCTCTCTCATCATTGATGTTTTTCTCTCTCCCTTTTCCTTTCTCTCTGAAATCAATAAAAATATATTTAAACAACAACAAACCAATCTGCTAGATCATTTATGAGGAATTTGCAAAGTTGGTGACCAAAAGCGTGTGCTGTCTCCTAGGCTACGACCAGGGAGGGAGGGAGGAAGGAAGGAAGGAGGGAAGAAAGGAAGGAAGGAGGCTTCTGTAGTAATTTAGGACAATGACTATCACAGTGTGGTCTCTCAATCAGAAAAATCCAAGTCACGTGGCAATCAGCAGTGCACACTGTCATGGCCCATTAAACACAGGCTCCCTCCCAGTGATGTGCGCTACAGCGAGCCTTCCAGGTGTGATCACACACACTGACATCTGTGAACCACAGACTTAAGAGCCGTGGGAGACAAGTTAGTGGTAGTGGGTTGGAGAGCAGCAAACACACTTTCCAGATGTCACTGAACTAAAAGACATAGTGACCAGTTAGACAACTAGAAAGAAGAGAAATGAAATGTTGAGGTTTATGATTTGTGTGATGGATGCCTAGGAGAGCCTTTCAGAGGGAGAGAAATACAAGAACAGATCGGTGTAGGGTGTTCAGGGTAGAAAATAAATGCTTATTTCATAGTGGGATGTGTCAACGCTGAAATATTGGGCATTCGGATGGAGACATTCAGAATGGTACTTTAATAGAGAGATCTGAACACGGGGAGAAGGATTAAGATAAAAGTGATCTTAGAGGTTATTAAAGTTAAAAACCAAGGGGGGTGAGGGAGAACAGGGAAGTCACCCAACAGAGGCTGAGAAGAAGTGAAGGAAACAGAAGACAGAATCCAGAAAACACGACCATTTAGAGAGCAGATAATGGCAGAACCCAGAGGGAGCCAAAACATAATTGTGGTATTTTAGAAATTCAGCAAGGCCAGGCTTTTCAGAAGGAGGAATTAATCGATAGTTTTAAATATCACAAAGAGATCAAGGTAAGGAGAGAACCCCATCCGTTACATTTAGAAATGAAGACAGTTGTGACTTTGCTAAGAGAAATTTCAATGGTGATTGTTCCAATAGGCTCTTCCTCTCCTGAGGTTTCAGCTGAGACCCCCAAAATCACAACCAATAGATGCAGGTAACCTCCATATTCAAAAACAATACGTTAGCCCTCACCGGTTTGGCTCAGTGGATAGAGCGTCGGCCTGCGGACTGAAGGGTCTCAGGTTCAATTCTGGTCAAGGGCACATACCCGGGTTGTGGGCTTGATCCCCAGTAGGGGGTGGGCAGGAAGCAGCCGATCAGTGATTCTCTCTCATCATTGATGTTTTTCTCTCTCCCTTTTCCTTTCTCTCTGAAATCAATAAAAATATATTTAAACAACAACAAACCAATCTGCTAGATCATTTATGAGGAATTTGCAAAGTTGGTGACCAAAAGCGTGTGCTGTCTCCTAGGCTACGACCAGGCCGTGGGAGAAGGAGAGGATTCCCTGGGGGCAGGTTAGAGTTGAAAGCCTGCTGGGAGATGTTGTCTTTGTGGGAGCTTTTCACTTTCTCGTTGCCCCATCTCCACCACGCCAGGTGAGATGGAATTGGGGGACGCTCAGAGACACACTGGGAAATGACTTGTACTCCTTGGAGGTCGGGGATCACAGTGCTGGTGGCAGCGGCCTCCCTCCTGGAGAAGTTTGAAGGTGGGTACGTGACCCACCCCGACAGCAGCGCAGACAGAGAGGCTCGGGTGTAGCAAGCTGTCACTTGGCCTCATGAATCTGTAGAGAGCCAGACTTGCACTGGTTTTGTTTTATTTTAGAAGGTGCCCCATAGCCACCATGAAAGAGGCTGAGTGCCACAACTCTATTTTTTTAAAATATATTTGTATTGATTTCAGAGAGGAAGAGAAAGGGAGAAAGAGAAACATCAATGATCAGAGAGAATCATTGATTGATTGCCTCCTGCACGCCCCCTACTGGGGATCAAGCCCGCAACCCAGGCATGTGCCCTTGACTGGAATCAAACCCGGGATCCTTCAGTCCACAGGCTAATGCTCTATCCACTGAGCCAAACCGGCAAGGGTGACTTGCACTGTTTTTAAGTAAAACCCTGAAGGGGGAGACATAACCCGTGGACAGAGCATTTCACATGTTAGGGCACTAGGAGGAGGAGTCCCCCCATGAGGAGTACCCCCCTGAGAAACCTACACAACAGCCAATATTTGTGTGTCTACTAAACAGAAGGCTCAACACACGATTATTACACACCAGAGCCTCAAAAACACTGGACGCATCACTAAACTATGAAGACAGATGTTTCATTCCACTAAGAGCAGCACCTCGCTCTAGCCAACTCGAAAAATGAGGCAAAATCCATTAGAATCTTATATGCCAACGATTTCTTGCCTTTTACTTTGTCTTAGAGATCTTCCTGGCGGGGGGGGGGGGGGGGGGGCTCAAAAGCTACAAATAGCAAGTATTTTTGAGGCTAAGCAGGACCCTGTTTGCCAGTGTATTCATTAAGGTTCTGCCAGACACAGGAGTTCAGTCTGAAAACCCTTCCTCCCTCTTACAGACGGGGGTCCCTCTCTCCATAGATCTGCTGGCCGGCCTGTCCTTTGGCCTTTCTCTGCCTACCCGACTCTTTGACCTATTTTTTAAATGTATTTATTTATTTTTAATTCTTTATTGTTGAAAGTATTACATTGTCCCCTTTTTCCCC
>NW_005354632.1:6054770-6076481 GCF_000412655.1 Myotis brandtii | reverse complement strand
AAAGTATTATATATGTCCCCTTTTTCCCCACTGACTCTCCCAGCCCCCCCCACCCCCACCCCCCAGCCCAGGCCTTCACCCCACTGTTGTCTGTGTCCATTGGTGATGCTTATATGCATACAAGTTCTTTGGTTGATCTCTTACTCCATCCACCCTCCCCTGCCTTCCGTCTGAAGAATATAATGAACAACATAAACAAAAATAGATCCAGAGATACAGAGGCATCAACCAGACCGTCAAAACCTCTTTGGCCTATTCTTGTATTTAACGCCTCTGCCCATTGCCCCAGAAACACGTCCTTCCTTGGCCATTTCACCCTATTGTGACACAGCTGTCACAAGGAAAAGGTATGATAGCCAAAGGCCAAGGGCTGACGGCATCTTTAACTATTCGTGTGCCTGTGGAGGACAAGGTATTGAATACAAGAAATGGATAACTACAGCAGATGCTTTCTTAAAAGCTTTTGATTTCCTCTCTGTTTGTTAAATCGCTCATGGATTCTTTCTTTCCAACATGAAGAACACCCACAGAGCTTCAGACCTTCACAAATGACACCCGTGCCCCCGCCTGATGGACCGAGCCAGCGATGGGAGAGCATCGTGCTACCTGGGTGGCCACGGCTAGCAGAAGCCGTTACCAGCCAGTCACCACCATTGCCAAGGCTCTGCTTCTGCTTCGAGGCTCTTGTCTGAAATCCGAAACTCCAGTGTGAAGCTTCCCCTAAGCCTTGGCTCCATTTTCGTGTGAAAGTGAGCTCTCCCGCTTGGGTGTGGAGCTAGGCTAGAGTCCAGCCTCTGGTTTGACAGCCTTGGCTCCATTTTCGTGTGAAAGTGAGCTCTCCCACTTGGGTGTGGAGCTAGGCTAGACCCAGCCTCTTATCCTCCCTGACTTTGCTGACTCGAGACCCCTCCTGCCACCACGGGGCCCGGAAGGCGAGCACCTCTGGCTGATGTCCTCCTTTTCGTCTAAGGTACACAGCCACATGGCCTTCGTCCGGGACTTAATTCATTTGCCATTTCTTTCTGCCATCTTTTGAGGAGGACAATATAGGAGAAGCCTTTCTTCTTGTAACTTTGGAAACGTTTAAGATATGTTTTCTTTGTTTGTTTGTTTGGTTAAGAAGGTCAAAATGAAGATATCTGCCAATTTTCTAACCTTCCCTGTAAGTAGTTGGAATCAAGTGCTACAACAGCAGTGAACCCTCTGGAAAAAAAAAAACTTAAAGAAACTAGCACGTTAGCTCAATTTTCAGGTGTAATTACATTAAAAGTATGGCAACAACGTTGAAAAAGAAGAGCCCCAACCGAGTATAAAATAAAATGTTGCAAAACTGTGTTTGTTTGTTTTTAATTTCTTAACATGACATTCATAAAGAGTGATGGTTAATTTGTAGGTAACAAGAGAAAAAAAACTATTGTTTTAAGTTGTGCCTAGTCCACAGGTACAGAGTTAAACCAAAATAGACACAAAAGGTCATCACTGATGATGAAATTGTGACTATGAAATTGTGATTCTCTTTGATGACTTTCACAGACAGGTATATTACAATTTTTTTCCTTCCAAAAAATTTTTCCGTGGAAGACATAGGTGATATAGATGATAGACCGATGGACAGATAGGTTTTTGCTATGCGACCTTCCATGTCCAGGGAATCTGTGCTACTCTCCACTGGGACAGCTATTCCCCAGCTTCTCCGAATTGCACTGGTGTCTAACATTGAATCTCCTGTTCGTCGTTCTCACAGTGAGCCCACAATGTGGGAAGCATTCAAGCACCAGACGATGCCCGACCTGATCAGGAACTGAGAGAGAATTCCTCATGAACCCAAACCATCCGGAAAGCATTGTAAGACATCTATCATCTCTGCCCCCTCCCCCCCACCGACCCAACTAAGTTCCAGTAGGGCCCCTTCCATTCAGTCACGTGACAGTGAAAAATGCCCAGATACATTTCCAAATTCCCCTTAGAGGGGCTACAAGCAACCCTCGCCGAGAACCGCCTGACTAGATGATTTCTTCCAGTCTTTTGATTCTTCGATCTCCCACATACCACAAAAAACCTCTCCTGATTCTTGCGTTTCAATAAGACATGTTCTGCATATAGAGACATCTAGCTTCCCAGGCTTCTCCTGTTGCAGAAATGTCATTTTATACACATACCTGGGGCTTGATGGATTTAACCAAAGTCAGTTCAAGAGACGAAACAATAGATGATAACAAAGCTCGAAGTGCAGCCAGTGGAACTGACTGATTGTTAATCACCATTGACTTAGTGTGATTGGTCGGAGCGTTTTCATAAATTTGGCGTTTCTCTCTATTGTTACTGTCGTGAATTTCTGCCTGATTGCCTCTAATTTCCAAGTTCTAAAGTAATGGCTATAAATAGCCAGCATCGCCTAATCTCCGTGACATATTGTCATACGTTTGGTCAAGTGCATTATTGTCAGAAGAGTTACTTTTGGCCATACTGCCATAGGATATCATAGCTCACAGTGTGCACGACTCCAAGTAGAATACTGTGTCTATAACAGATTCTATTGTTCAAAAATTCACATTGTAAAAATATCAAAATAAATCTTTCATTCATGAGGAGGACATATTTTTCTTAGGCAAATTGTAACCACATCGATATGTAGTAGCCTTAAATTCATTTGATTAAAGTTCAGCAAAATTCTTTCCAAGCTCATCTTTTCCACATGTCAGTTGACATGCATGGGAATCTGAGCCTCTGAACTGAGGTACCAGGGGTGTACTGGGCTGAGATTAGGAGGGAACTGTCTTCTATCTTTTTTGTTTTGTTTTGTCTGTGAATCCTCACCCGAGGATATTTTTCCATTGATTTTTAGAGAAAGTGGAAGAGAGAGACAGAGAGAAACATTGATGTGAGAGAGATACATCAATTGGTTGCCTCCTGCATGCACCCCAACCAAAGCCGGGGAACCTGCAACCGAGGTATGTACCCTTGACCAGAATCAAACCCAGGACCCTTCAGTCTGTAGGCTGACACTGTATCCACTGAACCAAACCGGCCAGGGCCCTCCCGGTTTTTATCCACCACACGTGGGTGTGGAACCAGCTCATTCTGCATCACCACCCCTCCTACCAGTCTCAGTGTGGCTTTTTTACTCCTTAGTCGTAGGACTTTCATTCTGTTAGATTTCAGGCAGCTCTGAACGATGGCTGTCCTGTAGGTTGGTTGTAATTTTGAGATGTGGTTGTGGGAAGAGGCGAGCACAGTGTTTACGGAGGTGCCTTCTTGGCCTGAAGCCAGATGGGTCATATTTTGAAAGAATGTGGCAAAACAAGATCTGAGGGCCAGGCAGATAAGGATGGATATGAATGAACCAAAGAACTGTACCAACCAGCACAAATGAAGGCTTATGAAAACCGCTATAGACCATCTAAATGGCTGTCGTGGGAACGGAAGGAAGAATGGCGTTTTCATAAATTTGGCGTTTCTCTCTATTGTTACTGTCGTGAATTTCTGCCTGATTGCCTCTAATTTCCAAGTTCTAAAGTAATGGCTATAAATAGCCAGCATCGCCTAATCTCCATGACATATTGTCATACGTTTGGTCAAGTGCATTATTGTCAGAAGAGTTACTTTTGGCCATACTGCCGTAGGATATCATAGCTCACAGTGTGCACGACTCTAAGTAGAATACTGTGTCTATAACAGATTCTCTTGTTCAAAAATTCACATTGTAAAAATATCAAAATAAATCTTTCATTCATGAGGAGGACATATTTTTCTTAACCACATCGATATGTAGTAGCCTTGAATTTATTTGATTAAAGTTCAGCAAAATTCTTTCCAAGCTCATCTTTTCCACATGTCAGTTGACATGCATGGGAATCTGAGCCTCTGAACTGAGGTACCAGGGGTGTACTGGGCTGAGATTAGGAGGGAACTGTCTTCTATCTTTTTTGTTTTGTTTTGTTTGTTAATCCTTACCCGAGGATATTTTTCCATTGATTTTTAGAGAAAGTGGAAGAGAGAGACAGAGAGAAACATTGATGTGAGAGAGATACATCAATTGGTTGCCTCCTGCATGCACCCCAACCACAGCCGGGGAACCTGCAACCGAGGTATGTACCCTTGACCAGAATCGAACCCAGGACCCTTCCGTCTGTAGGCTGACACTGTATCCACTGAACCAAACTGGCCAGGGCCCTCCCGGTTTTTATCCACCACACGTGGGTGTGGAACCAGCTCATTCTGCATCACCACCCCTCCTACCAGTCTCAGTGTGGCTTTTTTACTCCTTAGTCGTAGGACTCAGATAAGGATGGATATGAATCAACGAAAGAACTGTACCAACCAGCACAAATGAAGGCTTATGAAAACCGCTATAGACCATCTAAATGGCTGTCGTGGGAACGGAAGGAAGAATGGTGAAGATTCATATGTATGTTCCAATGCTGAAAGCACAGAACCCAAAGCGATTCTATCTTCTCTGTTAAGAAAAGTTATGTTTACCTTTTAATAAGAAGGAAGAACAGATGTCATTGAAAGGAAATGGGAACCCTCATTCCTTGGAGCGGTGGAGATTTCTCAGGCTACAAAGGGGCAGGTCACACCTATTTGAGAGCCTATCTCTTCGGGGAAAACCTTTAACTAATGATTGACAAGAGTTGGTGCATAGTGGCCCTACCTCCTTGCCGCTCCGAATTGTCCTCTACGCAGTCTCTGAGACGTTCAGCTGTCCAAGCTATTTGAATATCTTGCTTCAGATAAATTATGTTGCAGGAAACGTAAAGATACTAACTGCTCAGAAATCTGGGAAGAATCATAATAAATATGTAAGGATACATATAATCGATATTTTCAATAAGTGCAAAGATAGTTTATTGATCAATTATAGTATTTCCCCTAATGCACCTGGACAGGATTGTAAAGTGAATCGTGGAAAGAATCGTTTGCAAGCATTTGTCAAATGAAATTGTAATCTTTGGAGGCTGTGTGGGTTCTTTGTTCTGGTTTACCTGGACCTATATGGGTGAAAAAGTCTCAGAATTCTTCCCATCAGTTGCCAAACAATTTGGTCACAGCACTTGTAATCCTGACTGTCATAGTCTTGAAATAATGAAAAAAGTTAGAAATATATAGTAAGCCACAGACCTGTTTTTTATCTCACACACAAAAAAATGGTAGCACAAGGAGTCTTAACTAAATGGACAAAGCTACCTTTAAAAAACAAGTCTCAAAATAATTAAAAGGAGTGCATTTTGAAATACCCTGATTTCATTTTTTCCCTGGTGAAAAAAGGTGAAGAGATTTGCAAGTACAAATTGGTAGTTACAGGACAGTCATCGGAATGTAATGTACAGCATAGGGAATATAGCCAATAATCTATATATATAAAAGCCTAAGCGACCATTCGACTGGTAGCTATGATGCACACTGACCACCAGAGGGCAGACACTCCTACCAGTAGGTTAGCTTGCTGCTGGGGTCCAGCTGATCGGGATTGGGCGAGTCAGGCCAGACACGCCTTGGAGCCCTCCCACAGTCCCTCCCCGGTTTCAGCCTGATCCCATAGCCCAAGCCGAGGGACCCCACTGGTGCACGAATCCATGCACTGGGCCTCTAGTATTGTATTAACTGTGTATGGTGTCAGATGGGTACTAGATTTAATGGGGTGATCAATTTGTAAGTTATGTAAATGTCTAATCATTGGGTTGTACACCTGAAACTAATATAATATTACAGATCAACTGTAATTGAAAAATTAAAAAGTATTTTTTTAAAAGTCAGTCCAATCTAAGAACATCCACCTTAGGTTGGCTTCCATCAGAAGACCTTGAGCAAGGTTAAGAGTACAAGATCAGGCCAGCTGGTGTGGCTCAGTGGTTGAGCGTCGTCAACCTATCATCCAGATTATGGTTCGATTCTTGGTCAGGGCTTGATTCCCAGTGGTGTGGGATGTGTAGGAGGCAACCAATGTTTCTATCTCTCTCTCTCTCTCTTTCCCTTTCTCTCTGAAATCAATAAAAATATATTGGGGGGAAAAAAAGAATGCAAGGTCATCCTAGGAAGCACCCATAGAAGATGAAGTAAATGAGACAGGAAAGGGAAGTAACTCAATGCAAAGTGTGTTAAAAAGCAGGACACAGCCCAGCTGGTGTGGCTCAGTGGTTGAGCATCAACCTATGAACCAGGAGGTCATGGTTCGATTCCAGGTCAGGGCACATGCCTGGGTTGTGGGCTTGATCCCCAGTGCGGGGCGTGCAGGAGGCAGCCGATCAATGGTTCTCTCTCATCATTGATGTTTCTGTCTCTCTCTCCTCCCTTCTTCTCTGAAATCAATCAAAATATATTTAAATTTTTTAAAAAGCAGGTCATCACCATGCACAACAGAGACTCAGTCCTGCTGAGGATCCTGGGACACTGCGTAGAGCTCACCTCAGAGGGCCCAGGAAGCTGACTCATTATGCGCACTCTTGTCAACATGAGTGGGAGCTTCTACCAAAGACACCAATTCTAAGAACATGTCTGGGCTGCCCCTTGCAGGCTTAGAACTCGCCACCCTCTGGGGAGCGAGGGGGCAGGATCTCAGGCAAAGAGAGGCAGCTGTTTACAGCCGAAAGCTCTTGGGTCTGCATCTCTGGAACTCTGTGTGTTCAATGGACATGGGCAAGGACACTGGCAGCATTTTGTCCCCATCACGGGCTCATCATGTTGGCCATCTTACACCGTTCTCTAGGAAAACACTGACATCCTCTAGCAACCAACTTACATATTTTTTGTAGGGATCTGGTGTGTGTTTTTGTACTAAAAAGTGATCGCCAGAGTCAAGGTAACCTAAAGCTTCTCCTCGATCACTTCCCAGCAGATTTAGAGTTCTGTGTTTCATGCTGATAGCTATGATTTTAGTTTTTAGGGGTTGTGTGACTTTTGTGTGCTGTTCATTTCTAAATATGAGAACATTTGGATATTTTTTTAATTACTGATTTCTAATCTCCATAAATTATAGTAAAAGAAAATAAGGAAGGTGTGCTGCAGGAACTGAGTCAAACCAACTCAACTATCTATGTCTTTGCAACTGGGATTCCTACGTCACGGATCTTAAGAGGTTAAAACAGGCCATTGTCTAGTTTGGGTTCATCTTCCTATATCACTCTGTTCTGTCAGGGGACATATACCAATTAAAATGCATACATATTGGCCCCAGCTGGTTTGGCTCAGTGTATATAGAGCGTCAGCCTGTGGACCAAGGGGTCCTGGGTTTGATTCCAGTCAAAGGCACATACCTCGGTAGCAGGCTCCTTCCCGGTCTGGGCCCTGGTCGGGGCTCGTGCAGGAGGCAATCAATCGATGTGTTTCTCTCACATTGATATTTCTCTTTGTCTTTCCCTCTCTCTTGCACTCTCTCTAAAAATCAATGGGAAAATATCCTGGGGTGAGGATTGAATACTAATAATAATAATAAAAGTAAATAAATAAAATGCATACATGTTGCTTTTGAAAACACATCACCCGGGAATGACGATCACCAAGGCCAAGACAAATAACCAGGTTGTTCTGTGGGGATGAGCTTGGCGGTGGACGCTGGGAGATTCTGCAGCCTCAGGCATTTCTGTTGATGGCTTCCATTCCCACGGCGGACGCCTCTAACAGATAATGCATCTGCTCAGAGGCTGCTGGTTGTCTTTCTTTCTGGCTTATTCCGCCCTCGCTGACTTGGCACACCTGTCACATTGGGGTGAATAATGATAAATGCACTTCTGCGATGTGTGATGTTGCAAAGTACAAGCGCCTGAAACTCCATTAGACATGATGACGTGGGGTCAGGGACCACCCGGTGCCAGACAAGGGGTGAGGAAGGCGAGGTCCTGAGGGAGGCTGTCTCCTCCCTCCCTGAAAGGTCTTCGGGAAATTCCTTCGCTTTCTTTTTGCCTCGGTCGCTCATCTGAAGAGTGCAGATCATTATATCTGTTTCGCTTGCTTCAGAGGGATTCGGAACATTCGTCGAGGTTATTTTTTAAGTGCTTACAAAAGTCCTACAGGCTAGTGTGGCTCAATGGTCGAGCACCAACCTATGAACCAGGAGGTCATGGTTTGATTCCAGGTCAGGGCACATGCCCAGGTTGTAGGCTCGGTCCCCAGTAGGGGGCATGCAGGAGGCAGCCGATCCATGATTCTTTCTCATCATTGATGTTTCTCTCTCTCTCTCTCCCTCTCATTTCCTCTCTGAAATCAATTTTTAAAAAAAGTCTCAGTGGTTGAGTGTTGACCTATGAACCAGGAGGTCACGGTTCAATTCCCAGTCAGGGCACATGCCCAGGTTGTAGGCTCGGTCCCCAGTAGGGGGCGTGCAGGAGGCAGCCGATCCATGATTCTTTCTCATCATTGATGTTTCTCTCTCTCTCTCTCCCTCTCATTTCCTCTCTGAAATCAATTTTTAAAAAAAGTCTCACACATATTTTACATGTTTTTATTTTATTATAAAAATTTAAAACATTGAGTCAAGTATCCCTCATAACTCCCCAAACCCTGAGATAATTAATCACTAGTAATTTTGTAACTGGTAGTTAACTGGATAGCCACTGGGTAACTTTGATGCATTCGTGTTATCAGATTTTTGTTTTTTAAAAAGCTATTCTCATGAAATAAAACCAAACCAGACCATTAGTACGCTTTGATCCTGTGGGGGTTCACAACAAGCCATCCCAAGATGTGCCTTGACCACATATTTTGGAAATGAGATGGTTTTCCACACCAACACACAATAATCAGTGCCTTTCAGGGACCACGTTTGAAATTCCTGTGACTAGTTTATAAGCCTGAGGTTGTCTTCTGAAACAGAAGTCAAAACGTTGTGATCGCCCATCCAAGATATTCAGGTGAAGGCAGCAATTAAGAATCTTCTCAAATGTTCATGCTCATCAGGGGTTTGGCTGCCGCTGAAGACCACAAACTGTGTCAGGAAACTTTGATAGTTCTTCTTTCTTATCAAGAGGTGATTGTACTGTCTGGCCAGTGTGGCTCAGTGGTTGAGCATCGGCCTATGAACCAAGAGGTCACCATTAGGTTCCTGGTCTGAGCTTTAAGCTGCCTGGCTGCCGGCCGCCATCTTGGCTGTCAGTTAATTTGCATATCTCCCTGATTAGCCAATGGGAAGGGTAGCGGTCGTACGCCAATTACCATGTTTCTCTTTTATTAGTGTAGATATATATCCTATCCAATAAAGGAGTAGTACGGAAATTAACTGTCACTTAGTCACTCCGTCACTCCGTCACAAAGATGGCGACGCCCAGTCCCCTCAGCCCCGCCGCTGAAGTGTCAAGGCCTGTCACCACTCCGGTGGGCCAATCGCGGCAGTGTCCGGGCCTGTGGACCAGGCCAGGGGCCGCAGGGGCGAGCAGGAAGGCATGATCCACCCACTCTGGCAGGCCGTCCAGCTTTGCCGCTCCACTGCCGATGGAGTGTCCTGAGGCAGTGGACACGGGAGTAGAGCTGAGGCAGTGGAGACAGGAGGGAGTGAGGCAGCGGAGAAGGGCGGGCTTCACTCCCTTCTCTGCTTCACTCTGGCCACAGGAAGCCCTATTCTTACAGGAATAGGCCCAAGGAAGCCCTATTCTTGCAGGAATCTTCCTGCAATGGGCCTCTAGTTTTATAAATAAGGAAACTGAGATAGTGATGTTAAGTAATTTAAGTCACACAGCTAATAAGGGAAGGAACCAGAATAATTATTATATACCTCTCATTTTCTGTATTAGACAGCACAGCCTTTGAGTGTGAAAAAGGAGTAAATAATCACTTATTTTTTTTTATTTTTTTTAAGAGGTGGCTGTACATTCCTTCCATTACTGATGCATTCCCTGACAAATAGCTGTATTAGCATCCAGTGGTCAAACAGGAGTCTTCTACCATTATTCTGTGCCCGGGAAATGTTTTCTGCAGTGGCCTCATTGCAGGTTAACTCAGTGGTGCTGAAATTAATCACCCAGACTCTTTATCTCTATTTAGAAAAATAGGGACTCCTTGGCTTTCTGTCATTGGTACCATGAGGAGCCCAACGTCACTTTCGCATCATTTATAGCGCTCCGTAATTGCCTTAATAGGGCTAATTAGTGCACTGGATTTTGTTTCCTGAGAGCTTGCATATTTGTAATGGGTTTGCTCTCTTGCTAATGGTCTAAATGACTTCCCACCAAGACCAATCCAAACAGAGGCAGACTGCCTATCAACAAGACTACTAATCTCTGAATGTTTGCCCCATGATTTGAAGTTCAAATATTTAGTGTTGCGTTTTCACCATTACAAGCAAACTACATGAATAGTGGAACTCCAAATCTCTGAAGAACATACTTTGCATAATTTTACGTTTAAATATTTAGAAGTGAATTTTCAGCAATACAAGTAAATGTGCTCTGTTAAAAATAAAGATACTAAATGTCTAATGTTGGTTCAGGAGATATTTTCCAAATCACTACAGTCAAAATGTTAACTAATGATATACCTGAAAAGCACTTCAAAGTGCATTCATACACATTACTCATACTAATGGATTTTAAATGTTTTAATACTGATGGGATATTGAGGCTCTAAAGATTTTTTATGTAGAAATAAATATTCTCTTTATGTTTCTTTTTCATGAATATTTTTACAACTTTTTACAAATTGGGTAGAGTTTAAAAATTGGTGGAAATTGTGATAATTTATCTAAGGGAAATCATTTGTTTCCATATACTGCTACAGAAGAAAACGATTATGAAAGATACTCAATGGTATAGGAATCATAGCATCCAAGGAAGGTACAATATATTATTACTTTCATTTAAAGAAGAAAAAGAAAGAAATCAAAAGCTGTGCTCCATAGATCAGATATTCTGGAAAAAGAGAAGTAGAGGAAGAGAGCCCACAGGAAACTAATGAAAATTCCAGGAGGCAGCAGAGTGCTCAGCATATGCAAGGAACAAATCGGGGTACCTGTAGCTAGACCCCCACAGCAAATCCATCTGTAATTAGAATTCTTGTTCTAGTGACTTAGGTTTCTACACACTAGTTTAAAGTGCCTACTGTCCAACACAAGGCAAAAAGAGAAAGCCTTTGAACAAAATGCATAAACACATTGAGTAAAATCAATAATGTGATCAATATGTAGACCACATTTATGTTAAGGGGGAAAAACCACTATTGTGATTTATAAAACAAACACAAAGGCACGGTTGTTTTGTTCCTTTTTCTGATGCCTTGGAAAATTATTTAATTACATTTCTCTGAAAAAGCAACATCTAAGTTAACTTTAATGTGAAAGTGAAAAAAGTGCTTAAAAATTCACTCATGACTTGTGGGAAATTAGCATACAGGCCTCACAATCTGATAAAACTGAACGTTCATCGTTAAACTCCCTTTAGCGTTATTAATAACATGCTTCCTCTTGAGGGATGTGTTTGGTAATAACCAGATAAAAGGTGCTCAAATATATATATTTTGAAATTAGGATTTCCATAATCCTAGATTTCATGAGATTAAAAAATAACTATTTTTTAAAACTTTTAAAATATATTTCACTTTAGATAATGCTGGCTTTCTTTATAATCACTAATACAAATTATTCTGCCACAGGGGGTGGAAAGATGGGTAGATGATGGATGAATGGATGGAAGGATGGATAAGATGGATCGATAAATATTAGTAGATAGTTAAAAATATGTATGCATTAACTTTATAAACACATTAACTAGGAATGATAATTACTTATGCAAAACCAAAATAATTAAGGTGTTCTTATAGTATTTTCTCTGAAGGTAAATCTTATATGAAATGTTGTCTATCATATAACTGATCTAAACAATATTTAGCAGTACGGTGAGAAGAGAACTAAATTTTTTTTCTTAAGAGAAGTACACAGACATTGTATAACCCTGGTTCTGCCACTTACCAGCTGTGAGACCTGAGTTACTCAACTTCCCTAAGCCTTAGTCCCCTCTTCTGTAAAGCCAAAATAAGAATTCCTTATTGTTTTAAATGTTCACTATTAAAACCCATGGCACAATACCAAGTATCTATTGAGGTGCTCAAAACCTGGCACCTAACTCTGAGTGTTTGTCTGTGTGTGACAAGAGGTCTATAGGCAGCTATTTGTTGTAATATGGGATATACTCGAAAATGTAAGCAAACACATCCTTATCAGTAAGGCCTTGGTGAAATAAATGGTACCTCCATCAAGTGAAATACGATCGAACTATATAAAAGACTGTGGCGCTCTATATTCTGATATGGCAGAAGCTCCCAGATGTAATGTTAAGTGAAAACTGAAAGAAGCAGAATAATGACATCTTGTGTTTTTAAAAAAATGGATAAATACTAATATAAAGAAGTAGTTATCTGTGGAGTTAGGTGGTAGGGACGGCAAATGAGAGAAAAAGGTGGAGTAAGACTTTTCATTGTGTATGTTTTTTGTACTTTTTATATTATTTCTGAACTATGAAAATGTATTCCTATCCTGAAAATCAAATGATGAAAACCAGCTGCAGAAAAATAGCTCATAAAACATTTTTATCAGCACTACAATATTGAAAGGTCAACCTAACTTCGTTTTATAAGCACCTTGATATATACCACTTTCTATATACCAAATATGAAGCCAGAGAAAAAGAGCATTTCCCCGTTCTGACTCTGGGAAGACTGTGATGAAGGCGGAACAGGAACTGGTGAGGAATTCATTACTGTTATTTATTAGGTCCCCGTAGGCCTGCAAACATGTCAGGAATCCAAACAAAACAAGTCAAGAAGCAGTGTTAGCATCAAAAACAACCACTGGCAGTGAGCAGTGTCCCTCGCAGAATGAATAAACAGGTGTATAGCCACTTAAAGATTAATTCCCACGAATAGGAACAGATAGATAAATAAAAGAGAAGCCTTCCCACTGAGACTCAGAGAAATTGGACCACAGAGCAGGAACGGCACCGCTGCTGAAGACAGTCAAGGCAGTGGGTGACGAAAACAGGAGGAAAGCAGAGACACCGGAGGACACCCTCCTTCCACTTTGCATCCGTCAGTTCCTTTCTATGTAGAGTTCAAGGTCCTCTGGATCTAAAAATAGACAGTTAAAAAGTGGTGAGTACAGACAAGTAGGTTTTTACCAGGACGGCTCCTGACAAGAGCCTTAACCAAAATCTGAGACAGCAAAGGAGTGAAACTAAATGACCTAAAAATACAGCTGAAGGGAAATGGAAGCATCGATGTCATGGGGAATATTTTACCTAAAGAAGCAAAGGGTCAGGGAAAGAGCAAGTAGAAATAACATCAGCAGGACCATGTATTGTTTCATTACCCACCATTTTAGATCTTGGGAATCAGAGAATAAAAATAAACACTCTCTTCCATAGGTTAGGAGATAGGACAGACATAGTAAAGCAACGTTTATCCAGGCCTGGTGGGTGTGGCTCAGTGGTGGGTGCACGGGGAGGTCGCTGGTTTGATTCCCAGGTGGGGCCGTGTGGGAGGCAACTGATCGATGCTTCTCTCTCATCGACGTTTCTATCTCTCCCTTCCCCTTCCTCTCTTGCTAAAATCAATAAAGACATGTTTTAAAAGATAAAATAACATTTGTAGAAAGCAGAAACAGATTTATAGAGAACAGACCATGGTTGCTAAGAGGGGTGGGGGGTTGTGGGACTGAGTGAAAAAGGTGAAAAGACTGAGGAGTATGAGAAGAACAGATTGGCAGTCACACAGTAGTCCTGGGGATGTGGAGCACAGCACGGGGACTGTAGTCTGTGAGATTGTAGTAACTACGTACAGAGCCAGGTGGGCCCTGGAAACACCAGGGGGATGACTGTGTAAAGTGTATGGTTGTCTAACCACTGTGCTACACACTGAAACCAATACAAAATAACATTAAACTGTAATTGAAAAATAGAAAGAATAGCCAAAAAACAAGCAAACAAAAACAACGTTTGTAGACTTGTGAGTTGTGGGTAGATCCAGCATGGAAATGTGTTATATAGAGAATGATACGTCAATATTAAAAAGATTAAGAAATGTCATATAAAAATGTGGATTTTCTCTTCAAGAACTGGGACGTAGAGTATTGGCAGGTGTTGAGATTAGGTTCCTCAGGTACCATCAGATGTGTTTTACACTCAGACCAGAGCAGGTACAGAATAAGACAAAATATAATGCTGAGAAGTATATGAGTCAGCGTGGCTGGTGATAACTAAACCTGTGGACTGGGTGGCTCACACGAGAAATGTCTTTCTGACAATCCTGGAGGCAGGAGTCTGAGGGCAGGGAGCCGGCATGGCCAGGCTCTCGGGACAGCTCTCGTCCTGTCTTGCAGACCAGCTCCCATGCAGGGAGCGACATCGTCTCTTTCTCTCTCCCCTTCCTAAAAGGCTACTAATGCTACCATTAGTGAGCGCCCCATTCCTGACCTCCTCTCACCCTAAGTACTCCCCGAAGGCCCCATCTCCAAACACCATCGCATTGAGGGTTAGGGCTCAACATCCAAATCTGGAGAAAGGACAGCCCGGGGGCCACGCTGAGCCGCTGGCTGGGTGAGAAGTGGGCGTGTTGCAGGAGTCTTGCTGGAGGAGATATAATTTTTCAGTGATCTTTTTTTGCTCTTTTGCCTTATAAATTTGGTGTACTTAAGAATATTTCTCTACTTTTGCCTGCTAAAGTACAAATATCACACCGCAAAATATATCGTAACTCCTCGTCTTCCTATCCTCATTTTTAGAATAAATAGGCGATGTGTGTTCCATGGCATACCAGTTATGCTCATAAAGCCATGTGGTGGCTCAATTTCACAAACGACATGAGAAAATTGTTCTTGTTAATTGATATTCACCTGTCATGAAAAAAAAATCAATATTTTTAGGGAGCAGAGATTTAGAAACTAGTCGGTCATTTGATAGATAAAATTAGCTAGTTAATTAATGTAATGATGCTAAGTACAGTCAAATGAGGTCACAAGTTTTACTTTAACACTAATTACCTGTGCATATCCTTTAACAACACGGAAGCGTTTCACTTATTTTCCAAAACAGCTGTGAAATACTTACATTTTAAAACCATGCTGCTAAAAACCTGCTTTTGCCCATAAAAGTCACCATATTTCCATCTCTATTCTTCGCCATTCCGGCTCCTTCCTTTTGAAAGCAGGTGGCTTGCCTTTCAGAACTAGCGAAATGTTAAAATAGATCATCAAAATGCAACTTTGTCAGGCTCTTCAGAGAAAGAAGATGTGCCGCAGTACAGTCCGCCCCGTGCCGGTGGCAGAGCCGGTGATACTCACGTGAGGGCTCCACAGAGCAGGGCTCTGGGTCCGTGCCCAGCCTTCCCGGCGCAGGTCTGCGTGGGCCCGGAGCTGCGTCTGGAGTCAGGCTTCCCCCTGGTCAGTGAGGACAAGAGCCAGCTTGTCTGATAGCAGCGTGAGCCCCCGAGGCCTCATCACCTCTGGGAAACACTGCCCATCGGAGAGTCTACGCCCAGCCCCTACCACTTGCTGGCTCTTGGGCCACTGAGTCTCTCTGAAATTCAGTTCCCAAATCTGCAAAAGCCATACAAGAATAACGCCGGCTTCCTGGGATTATTACAACTGGAATCCTCATAAGGGAGGTGTTTTGCTTTGTTTGAAAGCACAAGGCCACAAGGATATAGAGAACCGTGGGGTTAGAGAGAAGGAACAGATGCTTTTGTGTGTGTGTGTTTTTTTTAAAATATATTTTTTTACAGAGAGGAAGGGAGAGGGATAGACAGTTAGAAACATCGATGAGAGAAACATCGATCAGCTGCCTCCAGCACACCTCCTACTGGGGATGTGCCCACAACCAAGGTACATACCCTTGACCGGAATCGAACCTGGGACCTTTTGGTCCACAGGCCACCGCTCTATCCACTGAGCCAAACTGGTTAGGGCAAGGAACAGATGTTTTGAAGCCAGAAAGCCAATAACTGACTAGTGGTCACTGAGAGCAGACCCAGGAAGGCACCTGCTAAGCAGGTAACCACGGGGCTCATGAGGGGCAACCTTACTTTGCACCCGAGAACCCCACAACCACACACGCCCTGCCCGGGGTGCAGGTGAGCATAAAGCCAAACTCCAAAGGTTGCTGAAAAGCCTTTCTAAGAATGGTTATCCCACCAATATGAAACCAGATCATCCGGGTGACTGTCTCTTCTGGGGAACACGTCCCTCTGAACGCTGTAACCCTACCTTCTCAGCCTGGGTTTCACGGAGGTTCATGGCCAGGCCTGTGTATCAGCGGTTGGGCAGGAGACTGGAGGGCTTGCTCAGAGGAATCTGACCTCTACCTTGAAAGACAGGCACCAAAACAAGCCAACAGGGAGAGGGATAGAGAGTTAGAAACATCGATGAGAGAGAAACATCAGCTGCCTCCAGCACACCTCCTACTGGGGATGTGCCCGCAACCAAGGTACATGCCCTTGACCGGAATCAAACCTGGGACCTTTCAGTCTGCAGGCCGATGCTCTATCCACTGAGCCAAACCGGTTAGGGTGAGGAACAGATGTTTTGAAGCCAGAAAAACAATAACTGGCTAGTGGTCACTGAGAGCAGACCCAGGAAGGCACCTGCTAAGCAGGTAACAACGAGGCTCATGAGGGGCAACCTTACTTTGAACCCGAGAACCCCACAACCACACACGCCCTGCCTGAGGTGTAGGTGAGCATAAAGCCAAACTCCAACGGTTGCTGAAAAGCCTTTCTAAGAATGGTTATCCCACCAATATGAAACCAGATCATCCAGGTGACTGTCCCTTCTGGGGAACACGACCCTCTGAACGCTGTAACCCGACCTTCTCAGCCTGGGTTTCACGGAGGTTGATGGCCAGGCCTGTGTATCAGCGGTCGGGCAGGAGACTGGAGGGCTTGCTCAGAGGAATCTGACCTCTACCTTGAAAGACAGAGACCAAAACAAGCCAACGTGGCAAAGCTTCTCAGAAGAAACAGAAACTATGCAGGGAGAAGAGAGTTTCAAAATATCGAGTGTCCCCCAAGAATGTATACATGCGCTTTGAATAATTATAAAGGCAGTGTTTATTAAAATACATTGCATGTTCCTATACATAAAAATACATAAAATAAATTCAAATCAAAATGCTGAAATATACTTAATTGTTAAAAGTCTTTCCTCCATGAAACGAACTTCGAACCAACAACGGCATAGAATTTTCAATCCTGTGTGGGTATCATAAACAACATTTGTCTTAGCTCCTCCCAGACCCATAGCATCAAAATCTAAGGGAGAGAGACCCAGGCAGGCATGTTTCTAACAGGCTCCCCCGGTGAGTCTGATGCCCAGGCAGGTCTGAGAATCACCATTTATAGATCACACACAGGCTCATTAGAGATCCATGATTTTAATCCAAGAACTACTGGGACCCGACCCAATAATTGCATTCAGTGGCTTCATTCATCACTTGTAGGTGGAAAAGCAATCATTAGTTCAGTAAGAAGAGGGATGGGCGGAGAATCCATAAAGGACAGGGTTTCTCAGGGTGACTTCCGAGCGCAGTTTAATCCTCACCCTAAGTACCTATTACATGAAGACGATGGGTAAGACAGCCTTTCGCAGGCTGATTTCAAGTCTCTCTTGCTTTTCTATCTGTCTCCCTGCTAAGGAGTAATTTCTTAGAGGATTACTTCTATTTAAACCCACCCTCTTATCCTTTTTGCTACGAATTCTTTCCAAGGTATATAAAAGCGCATTTCAACGTGTAAGAAGCTAGATAATCAAAAGGATATTCAAGTTCACCGGCGTGGTGTCCTTTGCTAAGAGTTGACACTGAAATAAGCACGTGCATTTGAGCTGTTAACCGTGCCTGGTAATCATTTATCTCCTCCCCCCCCCCATTTTTTTTTCCTAAACTCAGAAGCTGAAATTCAGTTAGCCTGCCACTTTATTGTTATTCACCCTATTGTATCCAACCAGCATCACTATTATATTAACGTCATAGATCATCTCCATAGTTGAGTGCGAATGCTCTCACTCTGCACCCTTCTCAAGTTAATAATTTCAGTGTATTCATTGTATTTGTGAATGTAGCTGCAGAGTAAATAATGCAGCACAAGGAGGCTTTAACCTGGTCCCAAAACCTACAACAAGGCTACAAAGCCAGTGGTGTATTGACTTAAAAAATGGATCACTTTTCCATTTCCAAAATGTCCTCTTTTTTCCTAGAAATGCTCAAATTCGATTCTGATGTTATGACGCGTCAAGACCTGTGCAAGGCCTGGCAGGCATGTAACTTCCCAACTCGTCTTACACTGTCTTCCCAGCTCTGCACCAGGATCGAGAGAGACGGGCCTTTATTTAATCACAGGCCGCTTTCCTGCCTCATGTCTTCACTCTTACTCTTCCAGGGCCTGGGACATTGTTCTTTTCCTTAGCGATTCTTTCATGACTTTTTTCCCCCCCCCCCAATGCTGTAATTTACATTCCCTTTTTATTCTGTCGGAAGAAGCTTTTCCGACATTAGACAGTGTTTTTGTCTAGTCTTGACATGTGCTTTACTCAGAAGAGCTTGGTGCTGGAATCATTCGCGAAGCTGTACAGACTGACTGTATTTAAGAATCTTGGTTGGTTGGTTTGGCCTTCTGCACACCTAGCGCGTTGCCGAGCTTTGGGAACGAACGGTACAGAACAGAGATGGGAGAAATGAGGAGCTGGGCTACTTTCTTTATGCAAAATCGTTGGCAGGTTGAGCATGGTGTGTGGCGTAGTGGCTTCGACGTAGCTGAGAACTGATCCCCTACAGCAAGGTCAATGCAGGAACTACTGTGACAAGCAGCACCTGGATTAATTTCTACACACATACTGCAGAGCAAAAGAATCTGAAAATCCCTCCTAGAAAACGAAGCTAAAAGGCGGTGATCTTTTTTATTTAAACAAATTGGAACATCAAACATAAAAAGCCGAGGCGTGCGGCATGCTCTTGCTGTGTGTACTGTCTTTCAGATCCATGGTGTAGGGCCCAGCTATTAAACCTCATACTTAAACAGATGAATGGCAACTCATAGTTCCTTGGCGGTATTATTATGAGTAGTTGTAATTCTTTAAAAATGTTGGTATTGAATTGTTTAGGTAGTGACAACAGGGCTACTATGAACTTATTCGAAATTTATTGGGCCCTCTTAGAGTATTGAATATGGCATTTGAACAATTTCAAGTATAAATATAGGTTATGGCATTTTAACAATGCCTACTATAAATCAGGCTGCTATAATGAAAACAGTACAGAATAAAAAGGGGATGTAAATTACAACATGGGGGGGAAAGTCATGAAATGAATCGCTAAGGAGAAGAACAATTGCCCAGGCCCTGGAAGAGTATAAGTGAACACCTGAGCCAGGAAAGAGGCCTGTGATTAAATAAAGGCCCAGAGAGGAGCTTGGAGGAGCTGGGAAAGTAGTATAAGATGAGTTGGGAAGTCACTTGATGTCGTTACAGGATTGTTTCAGTAACTGGAAGGGAAAGTTACTGAAGAATGGCATGGTTCAGTTGGGTTTTAACAAACTCATTCTCCTAACTGCGTGGAGAATGGATTAGATGGGGTTATGATTAGAAGCTGAGAGATCGCTTAGGAGACTGATTGATGTCCAGGCAAGCAAAGATGGCTGAGTAGACGTGGATGTAAAGAAAATGACTCAGATATACTGGAGGTAGAACCAACAAACCTTACCAAGTATTACGCTGAGCGAAATAAGCTAGTCAGAGAAAGACAAGTATCACATGATCTCACTCCTATGTGGAATCTAATGAACAAAATAAACTGATGAATAAAATAGATCCAGAGACACAGAAGCATGGAAGAGACTGTGGATTTTTAGAGGAAGGTCGGGGGTGGGTGGGACACAGACAATTGTGTGGTGAAGACCTGGGTGGGGATGAGGGGTGGACTAGAAGGGGTCAGTGGGGAAAAGAAGAGGACACATGTAATACTTTCAACAATAAACATTTAAAATATCTGGGGAAAAACACATATTCAGCAGTTTCTAAAAAGCGACCATGAGTAAGTGATTTGAGAATTGGGTAGAAAAGTGAATAGATTTAAAAGGGAAGGAAAATATTTTTGAGGAAGAACAGAATGGAAGAAGTACAGATGACGGAACAGCCTAGAAGGCATATATTAAAGTGGTTGTATTTACAACTGGAAACCCATGCCCTGCTCTGGGCCTCTATTTCCTTAAAACAAGACAGTCAACCAGGCACCACTCAGAGGGTTTTTAACCGTAACTGGGTGAGACTAGGCCGCTGAGGAAGAAGTAATTTACCCAATGAAAATAAGGAAGCAAGACTGAACTGAGATCATTTACGTGAGAAAAGGCAGTTCTCACTCTGGCTGCACATTCAAACCCCTGGGGAGCTTTTAAAAACTAGATGCCCCGCCCCCCTCCTCTACTGAAGTGGTTCTGATTTCATTAGTTTGAGGTGGGACAGGGGCCTAGGGGTTTTTTTGTTTGTTTGTTTTAATTCCACAGAGGATTGTAATGAGCAGCTAGGACTGAGAGCCCTCAGAAGTATAGCTGAGGATGTGAGGTCAATAAACCTAATCCATTAAAGACGATTAATAGCGAGAATGGGGTGAAGGACCTTTCCCCCAGATAAGGAATCAAAGGCCTGTTGGTTAAACAGAGATAGTTCCTGACTACAAGAAAACAGTCAATTTTCTTCTGTGATTTTTTTTTTCTTCTGTGATTTTTTTTATTTTTTAGCAGAGACAAATGTTATTCTCACCTCACTTCTTAGGAACACAGACACTCATATAGAAATCACACGTATTTAAAAATATATTTTACTTCTAAGAGGTGATGCCTGACTGAAAGAAGAGGAAGAGGGGAGTCCCAGTCTTGCCCAGACACGGGGAAAATTAAGGAGTGGCAGTGGAAAGTGGTCACAAGGGATGAGGGATCCAGTTATTATTGGGGGATGGGAGAGGGGCGGGTACTGTAACTGGCGACCACTTACACTTGGCATTTGGCTTCACTGTACCACAACACTGAATCCACCCAAGACTGAACTCTTGAATGAACCACAGAATGAACAGGGCAGGACTAAACGCCAAGCAACTATTCGCCTGAAAAAGAGACCAAAAACATAATTCTTGGACGGCAATGAAGATTCCTTGTTGCTGCTGGGTGAATGGGTAATTGAAAACAAGAGAGAAAAAAGCAAAGAAAAGAAAAAAAGAGAGAAGAGAAGAGAAGAGAAAAAGAAAACGAGAGTAGCTATATCACTGGCCCTAATCATTCCATTCATTTGCGGTCTCCCTGGAAGCAGAACCAGCGTTTAACACTGTTATGTCATTTTCTTTGTTCCACTCCACCTGCTTTGCACCCTAAATCCACTCAAAGCAGCAAAGAGAAACGTGTGGTGCGATTTCTAAATCCCACCTCTGGAGAGTTTAGGAGTTCCCACTGCCCGGAGAGGTGCTCACAGGGGAAGGGTTCCGCCCCGAAGATTCGCTGGGATAAAATCTGGGAATCTAGCAAAAACGTGGGCTTTGAGTTTTGAGTAGGCGTGCCCACTGCAGGAAGAGAGAGAGAGAGAGAGAGCAACAGAGAACGGAGGGCTAGGGAAAGGCAGGGGGGCGTAGAGAATCCCAGGGACTCCTGGTCACCAAATGAAAGAGCTGAGCCCAGCTCGGAGCAGCGGACCCACTGGCCCCGGGAACCCGCAGGAAGAGGAAAAGGCCAGCGCGAACTACAAGTCCCAGAAGCCCCCGCTTCCTA
>NW_005354632.1:6006377-6053661 GCF_000412655.1 Myotis brandtii | reverse complement strand
GCAGGAGCTGCAGGCCGGGGTGGCGGGGCGCTTCCGCTTCAGCTGCTACGGCGCGGCGGCCATGCACGGCTTTGCCTTCTGGTTCCAGGTGACCTTCCCGGGAGGGGACTCGGGGAAGCCCCTGGTGCTGTCCACCTCGCCCTTCCACCCGGTCACGCACTGGAAGCAGGCCCTGCTCTACCTGAACGAGCCCGTGCAGGTGGAGCAGGACACGGACATCTCCGGGGAGATCAGGCTGCTGCCCTGCCGCGCCAACCACCGGCTCCTGCGCGTGCAGCTGCGCTACAAAGTGGGCGACCAGGAGGAAAAGGCCAAAGACTTCGCCATGGAGGATGAGCAGTGGCTTCCCTCCCAGCAGCTGCCTCCCGAGGAGGCCAGGCTTTCCCGGTAGAAGCGAAGGGGGGGTCCCAGCGGACAGGGAGATCCCGCCTGCCACTCGGATGGGGGCCTTATGTTCTGTCTGCCTTTTCCCTCCTGGCTCCTGGGGGGGGGAGTGACTTCACTCTCCCTTGGAGGAGACTGTCCTGGTGACATTTATTTTAAAAATGACCCCGATGCCCCCAACGATGAAAACAGCGTGTTTGTTAATAGGCTTTTGAGCCTCAAAAGTATGTGATCCCAAGCACTTGTATTTCTATTTTTTGTTTGTTTCACGAAAGAAAAAACACGTAATAAAATGTCAGTTTATGAAGTTCCATGCACACCCTGACCCCTCACACCTTATTTAAGCCTGAAGCCGCGGAGACAGGTAAAAGGGTGTATAGTTAGTACATTTCCCGTCTGGCTTTGCTGTCTGCCCAGAGCCATATCCCTGAATTCCCTGAATTCCCTCCCTTCCCACGGGCCTCTAGGCTATAGCACTTACCCTACTGGCTGCGAGAGGGAGGAGGGGAGGAAGTAGTTTCAATAACCCTGTTCTTACACTTACTAGTAACTATTTCCATAGGGTGCTCAAGGTGATGAACACACCGTTAAGTAAAATAGACTTTATACGTAATTGTGCAGCCGATCTAAGAAATCAAGAAAAAGACGGGAAAGTGAAGTGGTAGAGAATTTTTTTAATTCTTGTCTTTACTGTTAAGATTTCATCAAGAAACTGTCCCATGTATTTTCCATAATTTAATAAACAGGCTGAGAGGTCGTTTCAGAGCCTGGCTCAGGGCCTCTTCCTCCCCATGGGTAAATCAGTTAAGCTCACTAAATTAAAGGAATATTTTCCCAGCTAGAAGGGTCCAGTCCTCCTTTAAACTCCCTCATTTAGTTGGATCATCTGACTTGGCCTACTTAAATCAAGCGCAAGTTCCCTTTTTAACACGAAAGCTCCCTTTTTTCTTCTTGGCTCAGCCAACTGTGGAAGTTGTGAATTCAGGGAAGTCATTTGTAATGAAGTGTGAGTCATGTCATCAAATTTATTTCACCGATGTTTCCCCCCCCCCTCATCCCTGTGGCAAATAAAACATTGGCATTCTGTCTTGAGAGATGAACTGAGAAGTCCCGTGTACTGTCTGAGTGATACTGCTGTGGCCTGGTAATAAGGTCAGCTCTTAAGGAAAGTGCTAAAGCCCCCTCAGAGTGTAGCTTCAGGGTCATGCTGAGTGTAGGGTTTTGTGCCAGCAGAAAACCCGTGTGAAAAACGGGTCCTCTGAAGTACTCCACCAGTTCTGTTTATAATGCGTTTCTGCCCGGTGATTCAACGCATGTTAAAGCACTTAAGTATCATAACTAATTTGGTGACCACAGGAATATCTGTCATTATGAAGAGAAACAGAAATGTACACAACCATAGACTTGACAAGATCCTCCAATAGCAAGCAATACAATTCTAGCTGCTGTCTTCGATGTGCAGATAGTTAACAGCCTAGAGGACCTAGGTGAATGGTGCAGCCATAGCAAGCCAGGTGTGGTTTAAGCTAGGGCATAAGCAGCTGCTTCTTTTAGGGTCAGCTGTATTTTAAGCCCAACATTTATTTAGGATTTAGTGTACAGTTTTGAATCAAGTTCTGGTGTGTGTGTTTTTCTGTGTTTTTTGTTTGTGTGTGTGTTTGTTGTTTTTAACTTGTTAGAATAATTCCTTTGCTGTATAGGCCAATGAAAGCACCTTCCAAGTTCCACTTTTAAACATACGGTTTTCTGAATAGATGAGTCCTACAAAGTTCTTATTACCAGTATAAGCACACAAAGCGAACACTAGTTAAAACTTTGGATAACTCTAGAAGTAAAAGGTATTTCATAATTAGGCAAAGTAGGCTTTAAAATCCCTACTGTCGCTGTTTCCCCCAAAGAAAAATGAGTTAGCATAAAAATACAGTTACTAACGCAATTAGTCAGGAGGCAGCTCAGGCCAGCGGTTAAAGGCCTGACCCTGGAGCCAGACAGCTCCTGCTGCAGCCTCAGCTCCACACACGGTGTGACCTCCAGCAAAATACCTACCTGCCCTTCTCTGGTGCTCTCACGCAAATTGGGGAGAACAATTGGAAGGTGAGGAAACACATTAAAATACAAGCACACAGCGCCTGGGATAAGACCTCAGTACCTCCCAGCTGCTGTCATTATGGGATGTAATATACAGGCTGGAGCAGTTGGACACAGACGACACTGGCTGCCGAATAAGTACCGAACATGGTGTTTGTACAGGTCTTGGTTGACAGCTTCCACGTGGCTGTCTATGACACGCAATGTGTGACCGGACTCCAGCGGACCCAAACGAAGCCCGAGCCCTTTGGCGCCAGGACACTTGCAGGAGGAGGTGTGTGGGAGATGCATCCGCCCCCAGGCGCTGTCCAGTCTTTGTAGGAACTGCTACTGATGGCCTAGGGCCCTGGGAGCCACGGAAGGAGCTACCAGCCCCAAGGATGGGCACAGGGTGAAGATCCGCCTCAGCCCTGAAGCTTTCCAAAGATTTCCTCCAATTCACACTGTCACGGTCCCTGTAACAAGCACTCAGGATACCAGCCCATGAAACCTAGCTTCTGCCTCCAATGAGGTATGTTCAGAGGATCAGCCAGACCATTAAATAAACAAAGGCGAATGGGGTAAATAGTGGGGTGGTGTGGGTGTTAGGGGGACAGGTATTTATCTTCAGTTTACATGCTAGCCAAACGTCACAAATACTGAATTAGCCAAAGGTCACATAGCTAATTCTTGGCAGTGAAACAAGTCTTTCAATTCCTTACCCTAAACAAAATTTTCAGTTAATCTGTGTGTGCTTTAATTGTTTTAAAAAATAAGTACATACTGCCCGACCAGCATGGCTCAGTGATTGAGTGTTGGTTGACCTGTGAACCAGGAAGTCAGGCACATGCCCAGATTGCAGGCTCCATCACAGTGTGGGGGGTGCAGGAGGCAGCTGATCAATGATTCTGTCTCATCATTGATGTTTCTCTTCTCCCTCTCCCTTCCTCTCTGAAATCAATTAAAAATATATTTTTAAAAAATACATACCTCACGGAATGTTGTGTGTGTTTTTTATCTCGTGACGAATGAAAGAGGGGAAGTCCTTAGTTGAAGAGTCTCATCAGAGATCCACCTTCAGTGTATAGAATCTTAAGATTGACAGATAGTAAGCACTCATTGAAACAAGCCCTATACCTGCTTCCCTAACAGATCTGATAAAATGGGGCACTTTAGAGGCCCTCAAGCAACTGAATCCTCAGCACAGGACCAAAGTAAGGTGAACTCTGCCATTCCGGCTACACATACCTGGTGCTGGAGCGCAGAGAGGCATCCATGAGACATTCATTCAGTTAATCACTTAATAAACACCAACTCTCTAACGATTCAGTCCTATGACAAGTAAGTCAATCCTGACCTCGAAGAGTTGGGATACAGTAAGGGAATAAAATGACCTACATCAATAATTTGCATACATCCTTTAACCCGGAAAGACCTCCTTCCAACTAAACCTTAACCTCTGTGAAGCAGGGTCCAGAAGCCAGCCCTCATGTCAATTCTATCCTTAAAATTTCTCCCAGGTGCAAAAAAAAATATTACCTATCATTGCATAGATTATGAGACCTCAGAGGAAAATTCCTCTATGGTGATGGTTCCAGAAATAAATCTGTGTCCTGTAAATAACTGGTTTATTTCAGCTAATGGACGCAGTCCTTCGGTAGGTGGTTCCTCTCCCATTGGCTCCTAGAGAGCTGAGCCAAATTTATGACTGGCTTGTGCTCTTTTTTAGCTTTATTTCTGGCTCCACTTCCATACCCCTGGTTTTTTTTTCCTGATTTATTGCCCTTCTCACTTATAATAAATATTGCATGTTTTGTTGGAATTTATGTATCTTTGTTCTCTTCTAATACTTTTTGGCATTAAAATATGATCTTACTTTCCGGAATATCTGCAGAAGTTCTGAGGACAAGGAGGTGAGAGAGAGGATTCTGGGATATGTCCCTTCGTGCCCTATGGAATGTGGTGTCTCCGATTGCTCAGATGGATGGGTGGCTGATTGGATCCCATCCTTTTAGCCAACCCACAGCATTTTATGTTTGTAGAATCAAGATTTCTGAACGTGTGAAGAATTCTGAGACATGTAGACCAGGTTGAGGAAACTTAGAATGTTCTGCAGCATCTTTCTAAGCCTAGAATAAACCCTGATCGGATCTTAACCACAACAGAAAGGAACATGGGAGATTGCCAAGCCTGTTCCAAAAATGTGTCAAAATCCATTAAAGTGATGATAAAGAGGAAGACAGTGCAAGGAGACTAAGTCTCAAACTATGGTGCGTGTTTGTAGGGGGGAAAAAAATGTTTGAAACAAAGAATCCTGGACCTAACTAAGCACAAAAACAACCAGTTTACTTAGACGTCAACCCATCGACTGTTCGACAAGTAGGTGTCCACCAATCTTCTCTTCCCCCATCAGACCTGAGTGGACAACATCCACAACATTGCCAACAAGCCACTGAAGAAATTACAAACCCGTGCACTCTGCAGTCTATGCCAGGAGAGCATCCCCGGGCTCGTCCCTGTGGGGTTAGCATGAGTCTGCATGTCTTCCATTGGGGTGGGAAGCAGACAGGCTGTTCTTTCTAAATCAGTGTTCTGAAAGGCTAACACTCACCAAAGGCATGCTCTATGAAGGGCTGCAGTACAGGGCAACAGCCAGAGTGAGGCTACATACATGTTCTCCCAGAATTTTACTGAAAATATTTTGAAAATCCATTTATTTTAATAGTACATTTTACATTAAGAAAGCAATGCACGCTGATTATAGCAAATTTCAGGTGACAGAAACATGGGAGAATAAATAATAGATCACCCATAGTTTCACCCCTCAAGTATTTTCTATTCCAACTTCTATGTATGCTTGTTTTTGAACTTCACAAAAAGTATATCATGCTGTCTTCTACAACCTTAATTTATGTCATTATAACACCCCATGTTTTATATTCCAAGCAGCACCTCTTACCACCTGAAATTATTTTGTTCATTTCTTGATTTCTATACTGACTTTCTCCTAAGAAAATCTACATTTTATGGAGCACAGAATCCTCTTCTCTCTGCTGCACTTAAGAAATTAGTTACTTAATAAATGTTAAATTAATATGGTCATACATGCTACCTTACATACTGGTATTTTCATACCTTTAGGGTTGGTTTCTCTAAGTATTTTGCTTATTTTAAATTTTAATAAAGTCCAATAGATTGCCTTCTGGAAGGTTGTCAAAATATATATTTCCAACAAAGATATATGAGAAAGCCTGTTTCTTTATATTCTCTCTCTTAGATTTTTTAAATCTTATTTTTAAAAATCTTATGGTAAAAAAAAATGCTAGCTTTTTCTTTTCAATTTTATTACCCTAATTCCTAGTGGTTGAACATCTTTCCTTATATTCATTGGCCCTTTGCATTTCATTTTCTGTGAAGTTACTGTTGATTTTACACATTTTATATTAGATTTTATGGCAGTTGGGGGGCTCTGTTAATTAGGAGTAGTCTATCATATGCTGTAATACGTTCACTTAATATTTTTTTACTTCATTAACTTTGGGTCATTGAGCGTTTTTCCATTTTAATGAATACAAACCTTCTTGTTTTGTTTGTAACTGCTTCTGAGTTTGTTTTCTGATGAAATCAGACTTTTCCCAATCGAAAGTTGAAAAAAATACTCCCAAATTATCTTTCACTTTTGGTATTTAATGTTTAAACGTAGATACTGAAACCCCTGTGTAATCTATGTCTTCTTGTTGTTTTTTTACAGTTTGAGGTAGGAATTCTTTTGTTGTCTGTGTAAAAGCATAGAATCCACTTAATACTCCCAGATCACACGTTCAGCTTGGGTTGGCTTCTGCGAATGGGCTGCTGGTTGCCAAGCTGATCTTGGCTGGAATGACTCAGGAGGCTGTGATCAGACCACAGGTCAGAAGGTGGCTGGACGGGGCTGGAGCAAAGGGCATGGCTGCTCTCTCTTGCCTGGCACGTCGCATGGAGTGCTGGCTTGTTTCCACTCCACACACCGTCTATCTTTCTTCCTATTCTATTCCCCGTAAGGGAAGAGGGTGCTTTCATACTTTAAGGTAGAATTCCCGGCTGACCTGATCTGACAAAAGGCCTTAGATGACCTTGGCATCCACATGTGAGAAAGTCCTGTTACTAAAAGAAAATGAAAACACTGTATTCAAAGAGAAGAGGGTATGTATTTTTACTTACTTACGTTTTATTATATTTATAGGGGCAGCATTGGTTATCAAGATCACATAGGTTTCCAGTGTACATTTCTATGACACGGGGTATATTTTTAATTGAACAATAACTTTGAGACTAAGTCCTGGCTGGAAAAATAATAATAAAATAAAGTTGAACATGTTATTGTTCCTCAAAAAAAAAAACCCTTAACCAACTTACGTTTATTGGAAAGAAATGTATTTAAAACGGCGACCCATATGCCACATTTTGCTAAAATGTGTTAAAATTGCTTCAGCCTGTGTTTGAGGTCCATCCATATCTAATCGACACATATGAGATGTGACGTTATTATCAAGTGTAATTACTTCCAGGCACTTGAAAATAAAAAGTGTTTTTAATTAAACATTTGCCTGGCCGTATATTAACTGCACGTCACTTTAATCTCAGAAAAATAGGCAATATTTTAACTCGATCTTGACAAAAATGCATTAGGCCTCTTTTTAAAAATGTTTTATTACTTGCAAGTTTCAGCCTGATGCGATTTTAAAATAGCCAAGTTATAAACCCCTGAAAATTGGAGTTTATAATGGCAATCCCGACAGAGCCTTCACTTTCAGGAGGACGGACGTGCTGCTGAACTCACGCTCGCGGTGCTGCCTCAGTCAGTCCGCCACACGACCAGGCTGCCGGGCGGAGCATCTCACAGGGACACCGGCTGAGTACTTGCTCACACATTGTCCTGACCAGGCTGCCGGGCGGAGCATCTCACAGGGACACCGGGCTGAGTACTTGCTCACACATTGTCCTGTGTCTAACTCAGCCGTGGGCAAACTATGGCCCGAGGGCCGGATCCGGCCCGTTTGAAATGAATAAAACTAAAAAAAAAAAAAGACTGTACCCTTTTATGTAATGATGTTTACTTTGAATTTATATTAGTTCACACAAACACTCCATCCATGCTTTTGTTCCGGCCCTCCGGTCCAGTTTAAGAACCCATTGTGGCCCTCGAGTCAAAAAGTTTGCCCACCCCTGGAACCTGTTAGGAAACTCATTGCTTGTTTTGGAAAGTCCTTCTCTGTCAGAAGTTATTGTAACAGACAGGTCGGAAGGCCTCGTTCTCTCCCGTGTCTAATGCTTTGTTTGAGGCTTCCTCAGTCGCCTGTCTTCCCCCAGGCCTGGTTTTCACAGAGCTGTCCCATCTCCGGGGATTGCACCTCCGTCCACCAGTTAGTTACTCAAGCAAGAAAATCAGAGGTCAGCCCAGTTACTTCTTCGCCATATCTGACTGGTCGCAAATCCCGGGGGCTTTACTGCCAAAATATATTTTTTGAAACTACTTATTCTTTATCATCACTGCTATCACCTTAGCCCATGCCACCCAAGCCCTGGCCAAGACCATCACAATGGCCTGCTGACTTGCATTTCAGGGTCAACGATAGTCGGTGAAGACCAGTTTCTATGGATAGACTGCTAGCAGGTGAAACAGGAGGAATGGTGGGATTGGAAAATCATGTTGTGACTCATGATGGAATCGTGGATCTCTGCAATGACCATCCACAGTTGCTAAGCCAGGAGGGGAGTGGTTCATGGTCATAGAGTAACTGACTTGCCCACTGTTAGCGATTGCTGCAGCTGATGGATTCTGAGCATGCCAGCCTGGTTCCTTCATTGTAAAATTCTCCCCTGAGCCACGCCAGCTGGGCCAAAATCCCTTTCAAGGGGCCAATTTGCCCCTGGGAATAAGGGGTGGGGTGGGGTGGGGTGGGGTGAGAGAAAGCCTTCCCCTTGGGGTGAGATGGATATGGGAGGCCCGTTTCCTAAATCTGACTCTTACAAGCCCATTATTCTGAGGTGATCATCAGGTTACAGTCACATATAACTTACTCATAGATTAGAAGGGAGTGTTTCCTTTGTGATGATGCCATGGGTGTATGGTGGCGGCTTGAAGTTCATGTGCAGAAGGGATTGAAATGTCCAACATCCTGTAATGAGCGGCGGAGAAGGAGACTTAAAGGTTTGTAAAAACACAGACTCTCTCTGTAGCTCCGGGTGAGCATTTGCCCCTAGGCCTTGACATCAGATCACAGTCCCGTAAAAATAGCTGTTTCATCCCAAGTTAAACAGGGCAGTCATTTCCACAGCCTCGCTTTGCAACATGAATATTATTCCGCCCCCCCCCCCCAAGCCGTAGACAGATGATATCCCAATGGCTGAATTTCTACTTCGCTGACTTTCAGTTAAACAGACAGAATTGTTCCAAATTCTTGTTTCATTCAAGAAAACAAAACAAAACGACATGTTTCATATTTGACTCTAAATTGGGTAGTCACAGCCATTACCTTCCCAATGGGGGATCTCCTGTGATACTCGGTACAGCTGCTTCTGTCTGGATAAATGTTCAACTATAGAGTTGCTAATTGAGGAGCGCTGCTTATTCGTAGGTTACGTTGGTATGGCCCCTAATTACTTAACACAGTTCCAGGCACCCAACAAATATTGATTGATTTTAAGTTGCTTAACTCTAACCCTTCTGAATTACGGGAATGTTATATGAAGAGGGATGAGTTTGGATGATGGAGTAGGCAATTAAGCCATTTAAGGACTCCATGGAGATTGGACGTGATTTTCTGAACAAGACAGTTAAAGGGAAAAAAAAGAAGAGAGTAAAATGATCACATTAAGAGAAAATAGTTGGATTGCACATCCTCTTGCAGTCTAGAGAGGGTTGTGCTTTGGGCGGAAAATAGGCCTACAGGGTAACCTTTCCTGCGCAAAGCGATGCTTTCCAGAAATCCAGAACATCAAGGTCATTGGCTGAGCAACCAGAACAGTGACGCCGGGAGAAGAGGTGACAATTCAAGGGGGGACAGACCATAGAGGCACTCACCTGCTCAGGAAATGACTCGTCCTTAAGCACATGCTGCCCAACAGGAAGCTACTGTAGCCTCAGAGTGCAGGTCCTACACACTAAGGCTACACACGTGTTCTGAGTCTACGTAAGATCGAACTCATAATTTTCCGTGGAAATATCTTTATTGCTTTGAGCTTCTACTACGTGCTAAGCAGAGTTAAGTGCTTGTTTGGGGCCAAGAATAACACTTGAACGAAATAGACAATTAATAAATGCAGCCTGACACGATTTTATTTTTTAAAAAAGAACTGTATTTTTTTAAGTTCAGAGCAAAATGAGAGGAAGGTACATATGCTCCCACATATGCATCACTCCCCCATTATCAGCATCACTCACCAAAGTGGTACATCCGTGATAATTGATGAACCTACGTTGAGAAATCATAACCAGCGCCCACAGGTTCTGGTTCTCTCTTGGTGGTGCACGCTCTGTGGGTTTGGACAGGTGGATACTGACATGCACCCCTCGTTATAATATGAGGCAGAGTATCTTCACTCTCCTAAAAATCCTCTATGCTCGGCCTCTTCATTCTATCCCCTCCTCTCAGCCTCCACCCACAATTAACCGTTTCACCATCTCCATAGTTTTGCCTTTTCCAGAATGGCATGTGGTTGGACTCGAACAGGATGGAGCCTTCTCAGATAGGCCTCTTTCACTTAGCAGTGTGTGTTTCAGGTTCCTTCATGGCTCCACAGCTCATTTCTCTTTAGCGCTGAATAACATTCCATGGTCTGAATGTACTAACGCTGACTTATCCCTTCACCTACTGAAGAACCTCTTAGTTGCTTCGAAGCTCCAGCAGTTATTAATAAAGTGGCCATCCATATCCGTGTCCAGGGTTTTTGGTGGGCACACACTTTTAACTCATCAGGGAAATAAACACCAAGCAGCACAGTGGCTGGATGATATGGGAGGAGTGTTTACTTTTGTAAGAAACACCAGATTGTTTCAAAGTGGCAGCACATTCCTGCATCCCAGCAGCAAGGTAGCCATTGGAACAGTGGTGTCTCCTGGCAGTTTCATTTGCATCTCCCCCAGGGCATGGGATGCAGAGCATCTTTTCATATGCTTATGTGCCATCTGTGTGTCTTCTTTGGTGAGGTCTCTGCAAAGGTGTTTGGCCCATTTTTAAAGCAGATGTTTTTAAAGCGTCCTCTGCCTATTTTGGGTAACAGTCCCTTATCAGAGGTATCTTTTGCAACTCTGTTCCCCAGCCCATGGCGTGTCTTCTCATCCTTGGTAATGCCTTTTGCAGAGCAGAAGTTTTCAATTTTAATGAAGTCTAGGTTATCAATTATTTCTTTCATGGATTGTGCCTTTGTTGTATCCAAAAAGCCATCTAAGTTTTCCCTTAGGTTATTTTCTAGGAGTTTTATAGTTTTATGTTTTACATTTAGGTCTTTGGTGCATTGTAAGTTAATTCTGTGAAGGGTTGGAAGGTCTGTGTCTAGATTCCTTTTTTTATTTTCTTTCATGTGGGTGTTTAGGTGATACAGCGCCATTTGTTGAAAAGATTGTCTTTGCTCCATTGTACCATGTCTTTGCTCCTTTATCGAAGGTTGGTTGACTCTATGCGGGTCTATTTCTATCCTGTCCCATTGATCTACTTGTGTTTGTTGTTGTTTGTTTGTTTGTTTTTGCCAATGCCATGCTGTCTTGATTATTGTAGCTTCATAGTAAGTATTGAAGTTGGGTGTTGTCAGTCTTTCAATTGTGTTCTTCAATATTGTGTTGGCTATTATGGGTCTTTTGCCTCCTCTCCTTATCAATATCGATCAGTGTGTTGATATCCACAAAATAACCCCCTGCGATTTGGATTTGGGTTGCACTGAAGCTATAACAATCTCATGCTCAGGCTTATTTCCCTTTTTCTTCTACTCCAAAGTTTTCAAATTAATGGCCCCTGTGCTTTCTTAGCCTCAACCCTGTGTCTTTCTAAATGCAAACAGTCTTTAATTCAAATAGTTAAGGATCAGGAGATTTGACGTTAAAGCTCTGGAATCTGGACTTGGATGACCCGCAGTGCTGGCCTAGAATTCCTCTTGACAGCCATCAGGTGCAGCTGAATGGCAGGCATTTCCACTTCCAGGCCAGACGTCCTTTGGAAGCGATAGACCACGTATCCAGCTGTTCACCGACATTTCCTTACCAGAGAAATTGCTTTTCCATTACCCTATTATCGCTAAGGAAAAATCGGAACAAACTATTTTTTCAGTCTTTGCAAGTAAACCTGTTAGTTTTCCCTAAGTACTTGGAGATTTTTTTTCTTTACGGTGCACACATGGTGAGCACTAAATCTCATGACGCTCAACTTGTAATGAAAACTTTCTCTGTCACTCTCAAACCTAGTCCCTACCTCCAGACCCCCTTCCCAAGTGGCAAATGTTACTGGGGATTTTTCAGATTTGCTTCACTTACTTTCTAAAACGCCAAATTACTCCCTTTGGAAGGACTATTTCCTGTCAGTTTAGAGTGTCTACTTTCCATTTTGTTCAGCTCATACTGTTTCTGAAAGATGTTTCAGGAAGTTTATAGCATATGTTTGAAACCAATCCCTAGTTTTAAGTGTCTCGCCTGTTTTGTTCATTTTTGGTACACTTCAGTGTGGGCTGAGCCACATAAGCCTTCTCTTCTTATTCCTACACATTTCCTGAAAATGTCTTCACGTTATGCTTGATCTGCAAGCTACTTAGTGTGTGGTTTATTAAACATCTTAATGATCAGAGGGCTTGCTTTATTTCCTTCAGACAGTCCCCTTTCGAGGATAGGATATACCAGTATGCCAGCTGTACGAATTTAATAAAACTAATTAGCCGAAACCGGTTTGGCTCAGTGGATGGAGCGTCGGCCTGCGGACTGAAGGGTCCCAGGTTCGATTCCGGTCAGGGGCATGTACCTTGGTTGCAGGCACATCCCCAGTGGGAGATGTGCAGGAGGCAGCTGATCGATGTTTCTCTCTCATCGATGTTTCTAACTCTTTGTCTCTCTCCCTTCCTCTCTGTAAAAAATTAATAAAGTATATTTTTAAAAAAAAACTAATTACATAGGGGAATTTACCAAAAAAAATTAACCCTGGATTGCTGCATGAATAAATCCTTGCCTGGTGTTCACGGTTATTCAACATAGTATGCCATCCCTTTTCTTTTACCTTAATCTACCGGTTAACAAACAAGATATTTTTAATCTTGTATTTACTGTGAACATTCTAAGAACTCCCAGTTAAACAAAGTTTTTTTTATGCAGATTGACTTTTCTAGGGTAATCTTAAGATGTATTATTAGTCCTGAGCCTCCAGAGAAATAGAACCAGCAGGCTATGTGTTTATATCTCTATCTATCTATCTATCTATCTATCTACCAACCATCTATCTATCTATTTTTCTATCTATGTATCTGTCTATCATCTATCTATATCTATCTATCTATCTATCTATCTATCTATCATCTATCTATCTATCTATCTATCTATCTATCATCTATCTATCTCTCTATCTGTCTATCATCTATGGAGAGATGGATTATTTTAAGGAGTTGGCTCATATAATTGTGGAAGCTTGGCAAGTCCAGAATCTGACGGGGTAAGCCAGCAGGTTGGAGATGCAGGAAAGGATTGAAATTCTAGTCCCAAGTCATTCCACCTGCAGTCCACGTTCTTACTGGCGGAAGGCCAGTCTCCGTTCTATGAAGACTTGCAACTGATTGCATGAGGCCCACTCACATTAAGGAAGGAAATCTACTTTACCCACAGTCCACCCATGAAACAGTTAATCTTATCAAAAACCACCTTCGCAGAAATTATCCAGAATCACGCTGAGCCAAATATCTGGCCACTGTGGCCCAGCCAAGTTGACACATAAAATTGACACATAAAATTAACCATCCCAGAAGATAATTTTTGTAGGTGTTCGTGTTTATACAAGTGGGTTCTGTGGCATAGTTGGGTTATTGCACAAGAAGACCCGTCCTTGGGTGAGCTGTGTGTTGACGATTAATGTGAACTGACTGGAATCGTAGCTATTTTAAACCAGCATTATCAGAACACATTACAAGAACTGCATATGCTGGATAAAAAAAACTGGGCAGTAAAACATATCGATGAGTAATTATTGACAGCTTTTATCCAGACATGCATTTGCAGGAACAGTGAGTCCATATTTTTGCAACAGGCAGAGTTCTAATCGCAAGCCTGCTTAGGCCATAGTGTGCAGAGAGTCTAAGCTCAGAACAGGCAGGGCCTGCATACGCAAGTGTTGCTCCGGGTTCGCAGATGGCATCTGGAAGATGAGATCCATATGATCATGGAATTATGTAGAAGATGTATGTGTACTTTCGTGGATAGCATTTGCTTGGGAAACTATAACGTTATTTGTTAAAATACTTTTTAAAAAATATTTTTTATTGATTTCAGAGAGGAAGGGAAAGGAAGGGGAGATAGAAACATCAATGATGAGAATCATTGATTGGCTGCCTCTTGCACACCCCCTCCTGGGGATCGAGCCCACAACCTGGGCATGTGCCTTGACCAGGAATCGAACCGTGACCTCCTGGTTCATAGGTCGACGCTCAACCACTGAGCCATGCCAGCTGGGTTAAAATACTTACTTTTTACATAACTTTTTTTCCCCTTAAAGGAAATTTTTTTTCTTCTGGAAATATTTACCGACTACATATTCTTGCCTTTATTATGAATTTGTTTCAGTTTTGTTTTCTCTTTGGGGAGTAGCCCTACAGTGATAGAGTGTTTGTTAACCTTTTAACATTTGGCATTTACAGCAGCTAAGCCTCGGAAGACCCTAAATTCATTTCCTCCATCTGCCCTCAGGGATACCCAAGGCCAAACCGTGGCACTGCAGCAGTAATTTCCTTCTATGTGATATAATTAGTCCTCAAATGACTAAAACAATGTCTTAGTTGCTACCAATAAAATCACTAGAGGCCCAGGTTATTCACCATTCTTTACAAAATAACCACCTTTTTTAAAAAATGGTATTTGTGCTGATGCCATTCTTTGTCCTGGAAAGGTGTTCACCCCTCTTCCAAGCCCTGCTTAACAATACCCATCTTTCAATAAAAATTACTGACTGGGTATGACTTCACCACATCCCTCCCCTAGCTGAGAATATCCTATTGGTGTGCCAGCATCCTTCCAGGCCATTCTCCACTCCTCCATCAAACAACTCAACACGGCCGCCTCTAAGACACTGTGCAAGCTTCTAGGTCACACAGTGGGGTTTGCATTCTAGCCCCCACCTGCCTTGCTACCCCATATTTTCTCTCCTCTAATTGCAGTCATGTGTCTGACTGTCGGACTTCTCCTTCTAAACTATAAGCCCCTTAATGTAAGGGATTCTCACGTATTTCACTTTGATTCTGCCAAGAACACAGTGGTCACAGCATGAAGCTAGAGGATTATTTATGGAGCATCTACCAGATACAGCGTGGTAGAGAATGCATGCTTTCTATCTCTGGTGTTTATACTTTTCACTAACATTTAAAGATGAAATGTTAGATAAACCAAATACAATTTAGATCAACTATTTTATTGAAACCTTCAAGGGAAGAGGGCATTTATTTTTCAACACCTCCCCTTGCCAAAGGGGACATTTTATTAGTAACTAGTGGCCCGGTGCATGAATTTGTGCACATTGAAAGGAAATTAATTACAAGAAATATTTTAATATCACTATTTGCCCTTTTTCTATAATAGAAGTGTCAACCAAATTCACGATCAACAATGACAGATCGAAACACACATGTGTAATTGGCACCAGCAAGAGCTTTATATATAGAGATAAACTTGCTTAATTAGACCTGCTTTCTAATTTAGCTAAACTTTTTCCAGCCCAGTGAAGCACCCCAACTTCTCTTTCAGGTAACTGTCAGCAACACAACAGTAAATATCAATACAAAGCAGATTGTTATTGTAGATCATGCAGGCAGAACAAAGGGTAAAATATTTAACTGCAGCAGTGTTTGATTATATTCTGCACAGTCAGAAAGCCTGAAGTCATTGTCAAGGTCTACCATTTCTTACTTCTTTCAGTCGGGTCAAGTTTCTAAACTTTCTAAATCTCCATTTTCCGGCTAATAAAAAAAAAAAAGGATTCCACCGAGTCTCCTATCTACCTACTCCAGGACTTCTGTGAGGATCAAATGAGATGAGGCACGGGAAAACGCTTCACAGATATTTGGTTAAAGTGTGAAACGTTTTCACCCAGCTATGAAGCAAGTCGTGTTCCTGGGCTGAAGAAACTGCAAGGAGGCTAGTCGTTGCTAAGGAGAGGAAGCTGGGCATTGCTATGTGACATCATTACCCGGACGGACACTTAGCATATTAGCCATTTACATATATAGATGTTTACTGACCAACTATTTTTACCAACAAAAGGACTATAGACATGGACTCGGTTACTGTTGTTTAATTATCCAGGGGCTGCTCCACCCTGGTGCTGTTCACACATCCTGGGCAGGACGATCTTTGCTGTGGGGCTGTCCTGTGCATTGTGAGATGTTCAGCTGCATTTCTAGTTTCTACCCCCACTAGGTCCCACTAGCACCCCCTCCGATCTGGTATTGACAACCAACATTGTCTCCAGACATTGCCAGATGTCCCTAAAATGTCCCCAGTTTGAGAATCACTGAGTTAGAGCACACTTTTGGCACTTCGTAGCCCTCTAAAAAGAATTCAAACTGAGTGAAGGTTGTGGACAAATGTCTCTACAGCTGGTATTTAAGAATTACTAGAAAAATACATTCCAGCCAGAAAAGGGTGCACCATAGTAAAAATGGAACAAGATGGTTCACAGAATAGACATGTTAATAAAGGAGATACTTACGATGTAGAACAAAACCAATGAAAAGTGTTATGCTCCAGACACTGTGGTGGGAAACCACTCCAACCATAGTAACCATAGGCCTGTCTACCTCAAACCCACAAAGGAGATTTATACCTCCCCTGCCACAGACTACTCTAACTATGTATCTAGAGTGTTTTCTTAATTTGGAAGATTTTTCTTCTTGGCTATGAAAATTCTTATGGCATTTTCCATTGCCATAGTCAGTGTTTATTTATTGTAATGTTCATAGATGTCTGTGGGTTTAGTTGATCTTTTCTGGTAGCGTAGCTCAAGAATGATTTTAGCGGTTGAAGTTTGCGAAGGGATTGTCATCATATTGTCTAATTTTTTCTGGTATTTGGAATAAATGTCTTTCAAATCGCTGAGATATTATGCTCTAGAAAGCAACCCGAGATTTCTGCAGTAACAGCTCTTTATCTGAGTTATGAGTCTTAATATTCACTTACGGCATCGACTCGAGTCGTGCAAATATGCCATCAAGAGCCATTTGGAATTTTAAAGGCCTTCATAAATAAGCACAGACTAGAACTGTTTCAATTGGCTGGATAAGTAATGTACATTTAAAAAATTAAAACAAAATAATATCAAAATGCATACACACTTGGGTTAAATAGAGTAAGTGTCTTTTGAGTCATTAAAATAAATTCATCAGACTGAATGAGCCTTTCAGAAAATGTTGTTTTTGCGTTTTATAGTCAATAGCAAATAGGCCAGTAGAGCGAGCAACTGCCAGGAATAGGAGTGAAGACTTCAAATAAGAAGGGAGTGTGACTTCATTGATGAAGAGTGAAAATTCAAAACCTGTTGCCATTTGGTTTTCAAGGGCCTTTATTATTATTATTTATTTATTTATTTCAGAGAAGAAGGGAGAGGGAGAGAGAAATAGAAACATCAATGATGAATCATTGATCGGCTGCCTCCTGCATGCCCCACACTGGGGATCAAGCACACAACCCGGGCATGTGCCCTGACCAGGAATGGAAAACTGTGACCTCCTGGTTCATAGGTGGATGCTCAACCACTGAGCCATGCTGGCCGGGCAACACAATTTCTTTACTGGCCCAGCAGTGCCTGGGTCCTCCTGGGCTCAGGGTCTGGCCACCTCTTGTCATCCTCTCGGATGCTCACTTCCATCCCACCCCCTTCCCACCCCCATCCTAAGCAGCCCCATCTCCTTCTCTCACAAAAGTTTCACGATGGCTTCAGACAGATCTTTCAAGTAGCTCGTAATTACCACTGTGGCAAGAGAAGCCACAACCAGAGGTTTAGCTCCTCTTCCATTCTTTCTGTTCTCTCCGAACAGTGAGAATAAATCAATATTTTAATAGGCCTGTAAATTATATATACTGCCTCTATCCATATTTCTTTATTTCTCACAAAACTCTTGAAAGACACATTGCCATTTCACGGACTCGGAATGATCCTGAGACTCTCTAGCTGTCCTGCCCAAGGTCACAGAACTAGAAGAGGCAGAGCTGGGACTGAAGCCCAACTCTGTGTAACTCAGGCCCCTCCAGCTCTGTAACAGTTTCATTGAATGGATGAGTTCATGAAGGACAGTGAGCCACGACTGAATTTCACCTGTGCTGATGACAGAACAGTAATTTCCATCCTAGTGTTTGGTGTCTTGGTAGGTACAATCGTAGCCCTACAAAGATGCCCACATCTGAATCCCCTGAACCTGTTCATATGTTAGGGGACAGGCAAAGGGGAACTAAGGTTGCAGGTGGAATTAAGGTTGCTAATCAGATGGCCTTGAGACGGGGAGATGATCCTGACTTACCCAGGCAAGCCCGCCGGAATGACAAGTCCTTACCTGTGGATGAGGGATGCAGAGGAGCGTTTCAAAGTGGTGTGACCAGGGAAGGTCTCAACCAGCCATTGCTCGAGGGGGCAGCAAACCAAGGAATAACCAGGAAAGCAGGCAGCCCGGAGAAGCCTGAAAATGCAAGAAAACAGAAGTTCCCCCTAGAGTTTCTAAACACTGACACCTTTATTTTGGCCCAGTGAAACCTAGTCTAACCTTCTGGACTCCAGAACTATAATTTCGTACATTTTTGTATTGTTTTCAAATAGTGAGTGGTTGGAATTTTGTTACAGCAGCCGTAGAAAATAGTTACCGTGTCGGTATCAATTTTATGTTTTTATAATATTCTAATCACATTAGAAAATTAAAAAAACATAAAAACATCAAAGAAGTATTTCATTATCATTAAGAGAGTCTCAGCCGAAGGCTATATTAAAAAATACAAATTCCAAGTTTCTCTTTACACTTATCCGGGCATATATTTGTTTGATCCACACTTATTCATGGAGCCGCTAGTATCAACTTGTTGTGGAGGAGACGATGGAAAGCAAAGTGGGCAAAGTTTCTGTTCTTTGTAGATTTATGGTCAGAACATTCTCAAATTTAATTAATTGGGTGTTTGCTTTATATGCAAAGTGGTCCAGAAAAATGAGAGATACTGGTCAAGTCAACTCTAGATCCAAAGATGGGGAGCTGTAGAGTCAGGCTCAGTCTCAGAGCTGCTACACCAGGGGTCCTCAAACTACGGCCCGCGGGCCACATGCAAATACAGATATTGTATTTGTTTCCGTTTTGTTTTTTTACTTCAAAATAAGATATGTGCAGTGTGCATAGGAATTTGTTCATAGTTTTTTTTTAAACTATAGTCCGGCCCTCCAACGGTCTGAGGGACAGTGAACTGGCCCCCTGTTTAAAAAGTTTGAGGACCCCTGTGCTAGACGGTCCATGCCGTCATAGCGCCTTGGGGACGGTGTCATTGAAAGAAGGGCCACCTGAGGGACTGCCTGTAAAGACCGTGTTGATAAAATAAATGGTGTCAAATGACCTTGTTTCCTGTTCTGTCAACCAGTGAGTTACATGGTGATTTTTTTTTTAAAAAAGCCATTATGATTTCCTTAAACAGGATCCTCCTGTTGCCTCACCTTTGTCTCAGCCGCAAGTAACGAACATCTAAACTGTCAAAAATCAAGTTGTGCTGCTTGGCAGACAGACGCCCTGTATAATTTGTGCACATTTTCTTCCAATGGTGCTGAGGAGGAGGTGGGACGTTTGCAGCCTAATGTTAACGCTTTAGGTGAACAAAAATGGAAAAAGGAAGACCATTTCCATTTAGCAATGCATACCATGTCACTTAAAAAGAAATAGAAAATAACAACAAAGCATATTCTGATCCTGCCTAAGACTTCTGCCCCAGGAATATCACCTTCTCCAGGAAGACATCTATAACCCTCCAGCAAGTGAGCGTCCCTCTCCCATGGGCCTCCATGTGTGTTTGTGGTATGTGTATGTGTGTGTGTGTGTGTGTGTGTGTGTGTGTGTGTATGTATATATACACTATGTATTTATCATATACAACACAGCAAAATTACTTGTAATCACCTGCTGCCCCCACATGTGAGCAACTGAAGTTCACTGACTTTTGTTTATAAATTGACAGTCAGAATAACGATGCTGCCTGACAGAGTGCCTGGCACGTACTGAGTTCAGTAATGTTCACTGATTTCACAGTCAAATTAATGCACTCATGAAATAATGAATAGTTCTTTCTATCTTGGAAAAACTAAACAGCTAATAAAAAGAAAGAGTCTGGCCGGCATGGCTCAGTGCTTGGGCATCAACCTATGAACCAGGAGGTCATGGTTCAATTCCCAGCCAGGGCACATGCCCGGGTTGCGGGTTCGATCCCCAGTGGGGGGCATGAAGGAGGCAGCCGATCAATGATTCTCTATCATCATTGATGTTTCTATCTCTCCCTCCCTCTGTCTTCCTCTCTGAAATCAATAAAAACATATTTTTTAAAAGAGAGAAAAATGAATGAATATTTGATTTGTGAGATCAAACCAATGCCCATTGCTCCTCAGATTTACTAGTGAGATGTCTGACAGATACTAGCTGTTTATTTCAAGAAAAGGGAGCAGGTGGGGATTTCATGTATCCCGGGTTGCGGGTTCGATCCCCAGTGGGGGGCATGAAGGAGGCAGCCGATCAATGATTCTCTATCATCATTGATGTTTCTATCTCTCTCTCCCTCTGCCTTCCTCTCTGAAATCAATAAAAATATATTTTTAAAAGAGAGAAAAATGAATGAATATTTGATTTGTGAGATCAAACCAATGCCCATTGCTCCTCAGACTTACTAGTGAGATGTCTGACAGATACTAGCTGTTCGTTTCAAGAAAAGGGGGCAGTCGGGGATTCCATGTAGAAGTCAACCTTGGAGGAAAGTTCAACAAAAAATTAGTAGACACAGGTATTTCTTCTACAATTATTGCATGGCCAGTACTTCTAGTAAGCAGATACCTGTTCGGGTTGCTTTAGAATCTCTACTGAAGAGTTACGTCTACTGCGTAAATCTTGAGGACTTGGTAGTGTTTGCCTACATCTCACTCAGAACTCACTCTATTTATGTTTATTGTTTGCCTACATCTCATCCAGGGATTGCTATACTCATCTGTAGTTTGCCATATTTAGATACAAGCAAGAGAAAGGTCCAGCATGTATATCGTCATCCATGTTCAGTTTAAATAAAAAATGCAAAGATTAAACAGCCAAACAAATCACCAACCAAAACACACCTCTAAACATCAACAGCCGAACTCGTCAGCTTCCCCCTCTGTTTGCCTGAGTCGATGTTAAGGAAGTAAAATTTTCTGTGCCCCCTGTTTTCTGCCAAATCACAGCAGCCAATAGTCACAGTAAATCAATGCGTATTCTTCGTCCAAGTCCCTTTGGTGCTGTTGAATGGTAATAAATGCGACTCTCTACTTCAGTGAGCTGGGCTGGCATCCAGGAAAAAGGAAAATCTTGAATTTAGAGTTGAGGCTTTTATCCGCAGCTCAGCAAGACATTCCAAATGTTAAAGAAGATGCAACTACCAGTACATGTAAATAACGAAAGGAGAACTGTTTCATTGAGGATGCGACTCCATACACAGTTTGAGAAATAACGCTGTTTTTGTCTAGTTAGATTTCAGGTTGTTATGCCGTTGCTTAACAACATGCCTTTTATCATGTCCAATGTATCTTTGGATAAGTATTTCTTATTGGTGCTGCTGTCATTTTAAACCTGTTAATTTTAGAGTCACTAATATTTTGTGTAATAACTATGAACTGAGAAAATGTCATATACTCCCTGGAAGTGTAATTATTAGTTGTATCGCCATCAGAAAGTAGAGCTTAGCCCTACCAGCGTGGCTCAGCGGTTGAGCATTGACCTACGAACCAGGAGGTAGCGGTTCGATTCCCAGTCAGGGCACATCCCTGGGTTGTGGGTTTGATCCCCAGTGTGGGTGTGCAGGAGGCAAATGATCAATGATTCTCTCTCATCATTGATGTTTCTATCTCTCTCTTCCTCTCTGAACTCAATAAAAATATAAATTTGGTGGGGCGGGTGGGAGTAGAGCTTAAGGCTCACCTGGGCACATGGGCAGGTGAGTCCAGAAATGGGCACAAGATTTTTTTCTTTTTGGGGGGGGAGGAGGCGGGTGTAGAGGGGCACCAACAATTTGCTCAGAGACTTCTAGGTCAGTTGATTTTTTTTTAGTTTTAATTCGCTTAAAAATAATTTTGGACTCTGAATCATTTTATGCTTCTTACCAGTTTATTATCTTAAAATTGTAATTCACACTCATAGAGATCATTAAGTAGTAAATACTTTACCATAAAGCTCCCTATAATTTCCCCCCTAGGAGAAAAAGACTTGATCTGTTTGTGTTGAACTAGAAAGACGATGGATACAACACTTTTTTAAATTTAAACATGTGGTAGATGTGTGTGGGGGCTGGGGGGAAGGTGAGCACTGGGAATATGGGTATGAGAACAAGTTTCATTTCATTTCCAGCTTCAGAACATTATGCACTGAGGTGTTTTTTTTTTAGAAGAGAAAGAGAAAAAGAACAGAACCCATTTCTTCCCTTTCGCAGGGACCCAGACTCTGAGTGACAGTCTCTGATTCTCAGCAGCCGGCGAGGACAGGGTTAAAATTCCCCAGAGGGCAAGGGTTTGGTTCTACTTTTCTTCCCCTGGAATCTCACTCACCCTTTCTTGGAGCACCGGTGGAGTCTCTGGCACTCTGCTAGGCTCGGATGGTAGGGTGGGGGGCTGCATTTTCCAAAGACAGCGGAGTATTGATTGAGTGGCACTCCGCTGAACATGGCGATGAGGTAGCAGCCCTGGCCCCCATCCCACTTGCTTTTCTACCACGTGACCTAGCTAACAAAAATCAATAAAACTGAGGAGGAAGTCTGGAAGGGGTAGCACACACCGTTTTATTCCATGGTATTTTTTTGGTATTTTTTTTCCTGTAAGTGATAAAGAATCACTGGAGAAATTTTGATGGGGAAGTAGCAAAAGAAAGCTGGTATTTTTACTGTATATTTCTGGTTGCAATAGGAAAGATGAATTGGGCTGAATTTAGAAATAGGTACTCAGATACATACTGCATTTTTATTAGAGAATAAATGGATTAATTTAAATGGTGATTTCGTTTCTCCCTCTTTCTCTACTGCCTTAGGCAATCTGCCTTATCATTCACAGCAAAACGATACAGGACACACAAAATAATACGCAATGTTAGTGATAATGGGAACCGCCATTCATTGAACACTAATTATGTGTGTCATTGAATCCTAACAACAAGCCACCATGTAAGCATTATCTCCTTTTTATGGAGGGGGAAACTGAGGCAGCGTTTATCCAAGATGATATAGCTGTTTGGTAGCAGAGCTGGGGTCCAAGCCCAGGCAGCCCAGTTCCCACTGAGGCCACAAGTTCTGAGACAGTGCAGTGGTGGCAGCTCCTGAAACATGTTTTCACCCCAGTTTAGTCAAGGGCACTATTGATCATGCACAGGGTGCGAGGACTAGAGAGGGAAGGGCACAGGTTTCTCAGAGAGATTATACGTGAATGAATTTCAAAGGATAGATTTCTTCCTTCAAGCGTTCATTCAGTCACTCATTCATTCCTCTTCAAGTATTTCTGAGCGCCCCTGGTGCCAGGCACCGGCCAGCAGAATAAGAATTATGTCACTACTTGAAGCAAAGCCTGGAGAGGTCACAAAGGAGAGGGGCCAGGTCTACACAGACTCCTCAGAAAGGCATCCTCGCCTCATCTGGGGAAGTCAAGTGTAAACCTGGTGCTGATGGTGAGGAGGTTATTGGGGTGACGTGGGGGAATGTGATGTAGGAAGGCGCTCTGGGCACAAGGACGTCACAATGACAGGCAGGGATGAGGGAGAGCGCAAGGAACAGAAATGCCCTGAGTGTGGTGGCCGCAAAGAGAGGCAGCAGCAGAAACAGGAGTGCGACAGGCAGGGCCTAATCCAGGGAGAGCAGGACGGTGTCCTAGGGACCATGGCGCCATTTGAAGGCGTTTTCAAATCAATAAAAAGCATATCCTCGGGTGAGGATTTCTTTTTTAAGTGTCAGAAAGAAAAAGAGAATTCTAATGTAAAGTACAATGTCATTTACGTACAGTTTTAGAAAAGGTTCAAAACACTATTCCACGCGGATTAGATAGACAAATGGACACATTTTAAACAAAACAGAGCCAGCATCTTTGGGGAAGGAGGGGAGGGAGAGGAAGGGAACAGTGACCGCTGAGGAAAAGGATAATTAATTAAAATACAACTCGGACTGGTGACGGGCGTGTGCCATGAACTTGGACTTGTCATTCAAACAAGTCTCCACACTGCCCCCCCCAAAAAGAAAGTTAAAGACAGTACAACCAAAAACAAATGCCGAAGATTGTACAATGACTATGCAGATAGGTTTACAGTGAATGAGTGAATGAGGTTTGCAACAGATGGAAAGCTTCCCAAATGTACATTTACGAGAGGGTAGGCATTCTTCTACTGAGCCGTTTCTGATGAAGGAAAACTTCAGCAGCCAGCCAGCCCTGCAGGCTACCATGGATTCATCAAACTCCCCGGCAGGTCCCAAAAGTACACAGTGCTAAGGGTTAGGGAGGGTCCAACATGAGGCGCTGAATGAAGTGCCCCTTTGGCGGGAGAACATGAAATGTGGGAGAAAGGTTAAAGAAATCGCAGTAGGCTAGTCAAAACCTCAAGAGGTTGATCAATTTCGTCAAGCCAGGTCTGAGATTGCTTTCATAGATCATCAAATAGTTTTGCGAGGCAAAGACCGAAAGGCACCGCCAATTAATAAATACAGAAAAATCTATGTGGTGGAGCATGTTATTAAATTAATATTTTATACTCGCGTCGAATGTCAACGGTGACCTGAACGATGCCACCACTTCGAGAGGGGACAAAGGGAGGTGAGAAACGTCCTTTGCATGAAAGTTTTATATTCTGACAGCTCCCAGGAATGAAATACTTTCTCATCTGAAATAGCAGTTGTCTGGGAGGTTCTCTTTATTCTTTCCCCAGCACATAGTAAATTGAGTCTTTTCAACAGGAATGCAATGGGGAACTTTAAAGATAATTAAGAAACATAAAATATGTCAGTCTTCTCGAACCTAGTCAGAATAGGAGCTTTAATCTCTCTCCTTCAAGAGCATTCGTGTACATTTAAGTCTATACTCTCGTAATTTAAAAATATATATATTATTTAACTATACACTAAGAAAAAAATGCCTAATAACTGCACAGAAAAATAAAATGCTTGTGTTTTATAAATATTTAATAAGAGCTGCACTTGAAATGCATTGCTGATACAGGAGCAAAAAATATTCCTTAAATTTGTTGATATAATGTAGCAAAAAAATCAAAATCAAAGAAGAAGGAAGTCCTGAAATAAACATTAGTTTTGCTGACTGGCTCTGATGTGACCGTAGACACTTTGTTCTCTCCTGAACGTCTTGGAGGTCACGGGCAACACAGAAGAAAGCGTGTCTATCTGTCTCCTTCTTACAATCCCAGCAGCAGAATTGATTGCAGTACAGTTTGTACCTAATTGATTGCAGTGCCACAACCTACGCCAAAGCCTGGTATCTGTTGTCTTCTGAGGTTTCCAAGGTTTCAATCCAATCGAATGGATTTAAGAAAGAACCTTGTGACTCCCACCAGCAGCTTGGGAATAAGTGAATCCTCAACTCCAGTTCCCAAGAGCAGACTTGGACGAAGGTTCATGTGGGCAATCTGTAGGTTGTTGTCATCTCACTTAGGCCCCACCCCCTGCAATGCGCCTTCCCCATCTCCCCTGAGATCTGCATCCACAGCCCACAGTATTGAAGTCTGTTATCAGCGAGATATTACTCCCAGTTCAGGCGTTCTGGTCCCCAGGAGAACACTTATTTCCCCCTGAAAGGTTATTGATACGTTGAGGACATAGACCTTCAAAGCAATCAACATCTGACCATCCCCACCTGAGCCACTGCGCCATCAACCTCTTCTTATCAGGGCTCCGTCTCAGTGCCAATGGTCTCGAGACCTTCTCAATATCCATTGTCGTTATAAAAGTTGAACACCGAGGTTCGATACACAGCACACGTGTAAACAAAACCAATTCCTGGCTGTAACTATACCCCAATGTGATCTATCAGCTAATTCTTTTTTTAAAATATATTTTTATTGATTTCAGAGAGAAAGGAAGAAGGAGATAGAAACATCAATCATGAGAATCGTTGATAGGCTGCCTCCCGCATGCTCCCTACTGGGGATTGAGCCCACAAGCCAGGCATATGCCCTTGACTGGAATCGAACCTGGGACCCTTTAGTCCACAGGCCAATGCTCTATCCACTGAGCCAAACTGTCTAGGCTATCAGCTAATTCTTTGGTCCATTTATAGCATTTGTTTTCATTCCTCAATTATTACTTGACTAGAGGCCTGGTGCATGGGATTCGCACTGGTGGGGGCGTGGCCTGCGGGGATCAGCCCGCTGCAAGAGCAGCTGCTCATCCCAGTCAGCCGAGCGCACTGACCACCAGGGAGCAGCTTCTGCATTGAGCATCTGCCCCCTGGTGGTCAGTGCACGTCATAGCGACTGGTAGTTCCACTGTTTGGTCACTGGGCTTTTATTATATAGGATGATTCCCCTTCCAGGCATTTGATTCTGACTTTTGATTCTGTCTATGGCTTGATGTAGCATCCCTCCGTGTAATATGCCCTTGAATATACTGCATCTGTCCTTGACCTGTGCCCCATTGCAACCTCACTACCTCCTGGCCTGCTCAGGAGAGGAATTCCTGCTTAGACGCTCTTCACTGCTTTACCTGGTTTCAGGCTGTTCGATTATCAGCTGATTATCTTTATGCTGTTTTGGATGTTTCTGTCCATCTCGTTTGGACCTTCAGGGAACATAGACCCATGTGACCCGATCTTAAATTCCTTTGTGTAGTCATACTGTATCTAAAATTGTGGGTCCTGCTCCATTAAAAGACCCACCTATTATGGCTCTAACTTCTATAAGCATACTATGAATGTTGTGAGGTTATATAAGCTTGCAACTTTAAAAATAGCAAATATTTATTGAGCTTTTATTATGGCCAGACACAGCGCTAAGCATTTTCTATATGTCACTTCATTTTCTATATGTCACTTCATTTTCTTTTCCTATAACCTTATGAATAGGGACTATTCTTTTAGCCCTAATTTTTAGGTAAGAAAACTAAGATTAGGAGAGGCCGAGACATTGTCCCAAGATCACGTTTAGTAAGTAGCAGAGTTGAAGTTCACACGTCAGTTGTATTTGTCATCAAGGCTTATGTTCAGAAGGACCACACTAAATAGCCTTTATTATTCCTGGCTATTAAAGAGGAATTTACCACAATTCACTTGGCAAATCAGTGAGCTGTGTAAATTCAGAACCAAGCTTTCCTTTAGTTTACAACATAGAACAGAAAAGAGCATTTTGTCACTCAGGCATCTCTTATGATTTGGTAAATTCCCAAATGAATGCTGAGACCATAAACAAACAAATGGATTTCAAGGAGACAGAATTGCCCCTTTTTTTATTTTATGCCAATATCATCTGTCTTTTACTCATTTTTTTTCATGCTACATGAAAAGACAACAGAAAACTTTCTCTAACATTTCTTCTTCTACTTTTTTTTAAAAATAATTTTTTATTGATTTCAGAGAGGGAGAGAGAGAGAGAAACATCAATGATGAGAGAGAATCATTGATCGGCTGCCTGTTGCACACCCGGGAGAGAGAATCATTGATCGGCTGCCTGCTGCACACCCGGCACTGGGGATCAAGCTTACAACCCGGGCATGTGCCCTTGACAGGAATTGAACGCAGGGCCCTTCCGTCTGCAGGCTGACACTCTATCCACTGAGCCAAACAAGTTAGGGCTCTTCTACTTCTTTATATAAGCATGTCAGCTATGGAGCCACCACCAGGCTATATGTTTTTTATCTGGCAATGGTTACAATGGTAATTAGTAGCTTAAATAAATGCAGTGGCAACTGACTGATAAACATGTGCTAGACCCCGTTAGAGCTTGCCACTCACCCTGAAATTCGTGACTAGTCCTCCTAATATTCCAGTCCCAGTGTGCGGAGGAACAACATGCCATTCTGTTGCATTTCCTCTCAGCATGGGTAAGCTGTGAAATGTATTAGAAAACAATGTTCCTAATGATTTTTATTTCAAAATAGGTTTCAGATTTTCCATGCTGAGCAGGTTACCCCGTGAATTCGTAAACTGCTGAGATGAATGGAATGCTTAGAATTCTCCTGTAATCATTTCTGAAATCTCCAGAGGGATGGGGGGCCTTCAGAACTGGACTTGCTCGGTGACCCAAGCCCCTTCCGCACATTGTGTCTACCAGGGGCTCAGTCTCCGTGGCCTCCTGAGTGAATGCTCTGCTCCTAACACAGGATTCGGCAGAGGAGATGGCCAGTGGAAAGTGAAGGTTAGAGGAGCAGATCGTGGCCGCCCCAAGGACCGGAGCGCTGCAGGCTCCCGCTCACTGTCCTCTGCATCCCTTCCCTCGAGCATCATTACCGAGTCCACACACACACACACTCTTGCTCTCTCTTTCAGCAAATAGAATCTTCCATGCCTCTCTCAGAGCAGCAGCCACCTTTGTCAGCAGGCACTGCCGCTCACCGCTGTGACAATAACTCAGAGTGAAAACCAACCAACCAACCAACACATAAAAACACCTTTTGTCCCTCAGAATAGAAGCGGGAAGGAAAATACCTGGGGATATTAAAATTCAGAGGAATATGGTGAGGAGGCTGGAGAAATAATTCCAGGTGCCTTGGTGGAAACACATCCTAAAGTGTGGGCTTCCCCCAGGACGGAGGTCATTCTGGCATTCTCTAACAGTGAATACCTACATGATAGAATCTTCCAGATGCCATTGAACTTCGACAGTCTGGTTGATTCAAGAAGACAGTGAGGAGAAAGGGGCTGAGTATCTTATTTTGTGGTCCTTCGGTATAGAGATGCAGAGCATGGAATATAGCTGCTCCCGGGTTGAGGACAGAAAGTTCTAGAAACCCATAAAAGAAGGTGTCTGGAAATTTGAACTTTCAAGTGTTACATGACAAGAAGAAGTTGTTTTCAAGAATGCGGAGATAAAATTAGGCTATTTGGGAGGTGAGTGTGAAGCTGAGATAATGATAGGTGGCCTCATTTATTTCCCATAATCACAGATAAATATCTCCCTCATCATGGTAATCACGTGATATCACAAAGTAGGTCACTTCCTTATTATTGTTTACAGATTTAAAATTTGGTCTTAACTAGGTCTTGAAAAAATTGTCTCTTAAACCACTTCTCCAAAGTTGAAGGATACTACAAACAGAGAGAGAGAGAAACATTCCTTCAAAAATTCCATTCTGGTTTACCCCTTCTATGCTTACTTTTCTGTTTGTTTTTTTTTGGTTCCTTCCATAGATTGCCTCCCATAGGCAAACCCCAATATGTACTCAGTTGGCCTAGAGGTCCTATTGCGGCCCTTCCTGGTCTATGGCCGCATACCAGGTACCAGGTGCCAGGGATGTGTTGGTTTGCTGTAGAATCAAATAGTTTTAAAAGCTCTACCACAAAGCTCTTCTAGGCGGCTCAGGATTGCCCCCACAAATTTCTTTCTCATACCGTCATGGAAAGGATATCCTCTGAACCTCCCTGATGTGGGAGAGCAGGTCTTCAATAAAAACACACACACACATTTGAATATTCCAAACACTCGAAACCCTTTGGATGCCTTCCTCTACAGTATTCCAAGAAAGTGTGACATTTTCACTTCTTTGATAAAGACTCAAGATTGCAATCAACCTCAAAAAAAAAAAAAAAAAAAAAAAAGTTAGGGCCATTTCTAGCTCCTCCTCTTAAAATTAGAATCTCTCCTTAGTGTGCCTATAGCAATATTCCAGGCTCGATACAACTTTAGATTCCTTGAACCTTGATCCCACACCTGTCAGATCTGCTCCTACTCGTGTCCTCCAGGTTTCTGTCAAACTCAATTGCAGATCATACAATTCTCTTGGTGAGTATTGCACCTTATCACAGGTCATGATTTGTACCTTAACCCCTGGGACCCATTGAGACTTACGTCTGGCTATCGATCGGGAACAGTGACAAGAGTAGGTCCAGAGGATGATAAGCAGTGCCTTGCAAGGCAACACTGTCAGGGGAGGTCACAACGGGGTCTTCAGGAAAAGGAAGACTAACCTGGCCAGGCAGAGAACAGGCTGCTTCCACGGGCCAAGAAGGCTCCAAAGATTTGAAGATCTTGGGTCACCAATCACTGTCATAACTTTAAGAGGCTTTTCAAGGTTGGGAATTCAATTTGCCTTATAGTCCAGCCACATACAGGATTAGGCTTTGGGTTTGGTTTTTAGAAATCTTGGTCCCACTGTCATAGGAAATAAGAGTTTTCCTCGGGGTCATCCTACAAGCTTTCACGTCCTTTATGCAGTCCTTGAGATGGGAATTTAAAGCACCGGGGGCTCATGGCCTCAAGTTCTCCAGCACCAACCAGCCCCATTATAATCTGTATTTTTACTATAATATCGTAAGCCTGCAAATACTTGGTCACTCAGAACCTTGCCTTCTAAAGGCACTTGATTACAGGGATCTAAAGGTCATTAATTGAGTCACTGTGTTGCCTATGTTGTCTATGCATGCCATAGATTACCAATGTTGCCTGTATCATGGGATAGGGGATCTTTCATGTCTGTAAATTTAATCATATCAGAAAAAGAGAGAGAAATAGATTTGCTACAGGGCATTGATCTCATTTGATTGTGGGGGCTGGTGTGCTTAAGCAATCTCTGTGAGGCTTTATTCTTCACATTTGGGGTGGAACCTTAAGTCCACAGGCCAAGTAGAGTCAGGAAGGGATGATGGGTGCAGAGTGGGGAGGAACAAGAATAAGCTGGAACCATAAGCACCAGCTGAATTCACGAGGATGAGTTTCATGTCCGGTTCTGGTGGCATCCAACTGGCAGTGTGGGTGGCCTGCAGAAGCCAGAACCAGAATGCTTCCTCGTGAAATTTGACTCACACACTTGCCCCAGGAGTCAGAGAAGCCAGAGGAAGACCCGGGAACGTTGGGGCAGTTGCAGGCCCAGCTGCTGCATTGAGCCCACAGGGTGAGTGGTGAACTACAGAATGGCTGCCCTTTCATTTACATCCTCCAGATCTTGCAAAAGACTCTCTCTTGGGCTCCTTGTGGCAGGAAACACATAGGAAAGGGAATTCTGGGAAATGTAGTTCAGCTTAACCAGTTTGACACATTACAAAGCCCTCCTTCACCCTGAGGACTGCTCAGTCAGAAACTTTCTGGAAATGTTTGACAGAGGATAGGAAGTAGAGGGTGTAAAGCAGAGCTGAGTGACTAAGAAAAAATAACAGCGAAAAGCAAATATCTTTAATGGAGAAAGGAAACAGTGTGAGAGGCTCCTGAGTCTCATCACGAACGTATGCACCTCATTATACTACCCTGGCTCCTGGGTTCCTTTATTGATCTCTTACCCAAATGCTGCTAGTTGCTTATTTCCCTTGGATTCCGGTGAAGTTTTCTTTTTCTCTTGGAAAGTAGATGTAGGTGGGCTATGTGACTCCCGAGGTAAAATATTTAGACGTTGATTTCTCTTTCACTCCGTTGAGCTGTTCCCACATAACTCTTCTTTTATTTGCAAAAACAATAATAGGCTTCTCTATATATCATCGAATTGATGAGTTTATTAAACATAGAATCGCTCAGTGTTATATCAATACTTGAGAGTGGAATCAATCATTAAGTCTAACTAAATAATAATTGAAAAATAAATGAACACTAATTCTGGCTGGATTATGATGCTCCCGCAGTATTATTTATGGTTTTCATTTCCATGGCAGATTAGAAAATGGAAATGTTTTTATGCTCCTAATATCTTTACTAATGGCATTAGGATATAAAATTCGTTTTAAAAAATTAAATTGTCTACATCCCTTGCATTTTGGATGGAGAAAATAACCATGATAGATACTGTCCCAGTCATGCACTTCCCACTTAGAAATTGCCAGTTGCACATGGCATTTTCTTTCCCCTCACTCACCTGAACTGTCCCTCTAACTCCAACTGGAATAATAACAAGCATTTACTGAAACATTTTTATGTGGCTTATTGATTTAACCGTCCAAAACGTGAAAGTGGGCAGTTCTACCATGTACCTGCCGCCTTCATACGACACCATGTCCTTCTGGGGCAGGTGGAGAGTAAGGAACAGGAAAATAAAGAGGCAGCCAACTTCCGTGAAGTCAGGAATCACAGGGAGCCAGGGTGGCACATAGTAGGGACACCTGACCAAGCTTGGTGGGTCAGGAACGCTTTCCAGAGGAAGGGAGCCTGAAGGACATTTCTGGAATTAGGACAAGACATGGTAGAAGATAAAAGAGGAACACATCTGTGCGAAGCCCAAAGAGAAAAAAATAAAAACTGTGTAAGAAGCTACAGATAAGATGGCACAGAGCACAGATTATGGGGACGTGGAAATGGGAAGGTAAGTGCAAAGATGGCATCTTAAAGCCGTACATTCGGGTGTGGTGGATTTCCCAGGCTGTTGATGACTCCTGATCGCACTCTGAGACCAGGGCCTGTGGGAGCCAGTGGGCACCGCGGTAGAGTTGGACCACTCTAGTTGCTGTCAGCACTCTGTAGCTGCCCCCTGCCAGCGTCCCCTCTCCCCACAACTAAAGCTTGAGTTGTTGGCACAGCATTAAACAGAAGCCCATGTTGGTTGTGTCTGGTTGGGGCCTGAGCCATCGTGGCTACTTAGCATTTTTATATTTTTAAGAGTATGAAGCTCATTATGAAGTTGTGAAGAAAATGTATAAATATTCCTTTTATTACATATATTACGTGTGTTTGTATGTATCAACTCTATTTCTAAAATCATGTAACATCCTCTCTATTTTTGGATTATGATCCATTTACAATATTCACTTGAAGGGAAAGTACATCAGAATGGTATGGCGACCACCATGTTCCAAAAAAGTGGGTCAGGGATGGAACGAAAAAATGGATAACAGGGTCCCTGGTTACAGTCTCTGTTGAGAATATCAAATACACAAGCAACGCTTAGTTACCCACCTCACCTGCATTAGTTCACAACGAATCAGCAATTCTGTTTTTGCCAAGCTTTACAGTTTTATCTAAGAGCATCGCTTTGAATCCAAGATAGTTTGAAGCCCTCAATAAAACATATATTTAAATCCCTTCATTTGCTGACCTATTATTGAAAAATCATTGTCGGCAATAAGAACACTTTTTAATAATTCGCCCAAATCAGAGAGACCCCCCAAATAGTCCCCAAAGTGTGAAACAACAAAGGCAGCGGATGAAAATGAGTCAGGGGTGCTGACTGGAATTTCAGCTTAATTTTTTGCAGTTGCTCAAATATTAATCACTTGCGACCTGGTCTTTTGAAACATGCAGAATCTGAGTAAGCCTTCAGAAAATAAAAAGTTAAACAGACCGAGCACCGCACTGTAAGGGGCAGTTCCTACTCGTAGAAGAAGGAAGTAGGCCCAGGGTGGGGAACCGTTCACTGCCAAGGGCCATTCGGGTATTTATCACATCATTCCCGGGCCATACAGAATCAGCATCTTAAAAACCAGCCTCCTCTATTGGGTCAAACATTTCATGAACTCACCCCTAACGCCTTGGCAGGGCCAGACCCAATGATTTTGAGGGCCTTAGCTGTCCCGTGGGCCGGAGGTTCCCCACCCCTGAGACAATTGCAAGACATCTCAGGCCTGTTATTTGTATGCATTTCTGGAGACTGTGTCCTGAGTGGGGTCAAAGTTGACTGTGCGTGCAGTGGGTGCAGGACTACACGTGTGCTGTTTCACTCCTAGTCAGACATCAACAGAAATCACTGCACGAGCGGGTCAGGAGGGTGGGTCTCTTACCACAGGATTGAACAGGCAGAAGCCAAATGTCCATCAACTCACAGCAGGGCCTGTTGTGTTGTAAAGTTACAGGAGAATTTGCCAAGGCTGAGAAACAGGCATTGAATAAATGATTTCATATATATAGCCCGGTGCACAAAATTAGTGCACGGGTAGGGTCCCTAGGCCTAGCCAGCAATAAGGGCTGATCGGGGTTTTCTTTCCCTTGGCTGCCGGCTGCCGGCCACCGGCCAGGGCCTTCCTTCGTTCCGTGCCACCCCCTGGTGGTCAGCGCATGTCATAGCGAGCGGTCGAATTCCTGGTCAAAGTCCCACCTGAGGGGACAATTTGCATATTAGCCTTTTATTATATAGGATGTATAAATATAAAATATTTCATATACATATTATATACTGGTTTTCAAAGTATGAAATAGGGAGCAAAAATAAAACCCTTCACAATCACGCTTTGTTACCAAAACTGAAACTGCTATTCTACTAATGTTAAAATAATAAGTAGGCCTGGCCAGTGTGCTCGGTGGTTGAACATCAACCTATGAACCAGGAGGTCAAGGTTCAATTCCTGGTCAGGGCACATGCCCAGGCTCTGGGCTCAATCCCTAGTAGGGGGTTTGCATGAGGCAGTTGATCGGTGATCCTCTCTCATCATTGATGTTTCTGTCTCTCCCTCTCCCTTCCTCTCTGAAATAAAATAATATATATATTTTTAAAAAGTGTAAGTATGAGACATAGGATTTTGATATTTTTGGAGAGGAGGGGAGCACAGCATTTACCTACTCGGCCATCTTGACCAGAAGCTGTGTGAATATGATGTTTCTTGTAAAAATTATCATGGTCGTTTACCTCAAGGTGGATTTTTCCCTTTTTGGAATCTGCTGCGTGCCTGGCCAGCATGGCTCAGTGGTTGAGCTTTGACCTAGGAACCTGGAGGTCACAGTTTGATTCCCGGTCAGGGCACATGCCCGTCTTGTGGGCTTGATCCCCAGTAGAGGGAGTGCAGGAGGCAGCTGCTCAATGACTCTCATCATTGATGTTTCTCTCTCTCCCTCTCCCTGCCTCTCTGAAACGAATAAAAATACATGTAAAAACTAAATAAAATGCTTAGGATCATGCTCGGCCTGGAGTCAGGCTTCATTACATGTTACCTATTGTTGTGGTTGTTATAAAGAAATTCTTGGCAAATTTGAAAGCAGCATGACGAATGAGTTAGAAGGGGATCCATGGAACAAGTCGTATGCCTGCGTGTCGGTCACACTTGTAACAGGATAATTTTCAAGTTCGGGTTGCAGTGATTGGATCATGGTTTTAAAGGGAAAGGGTAAAGGGACAGCTGGTTGTCTAGAAGGGATTTTCCTCCGCGGACGGCAGTGTGTGTGGGGCCGGCTGGTTGCTGTGGTGGTTTTGACAGGGGATGTCAGGGAGAGTGAAATCGGGTCTCCACGCCCTTATCTGAACTAACAGGATGCACACGGGTCCCCTCCTGACTGGGACCTGCTCTGGTGTAGAGTCCTCCACCCTCACTCACCCCCCGCCCCACACACACCAAGAAAGCACAGCCCCCGCAATGATAGCTCTGCAATCGTCTCGCTAAGGTCTCATCCTGAACACTGAGTGCAGTCCATAAAGAGAGTCAGCAAGAGTATGTCGGAAATAGCCCTGTTAACGGAGCTACAGTGTGAAGGGCTGTGTTACAGGTTCACAGAGCAGCTGTCAGGAAGCTGTAACCCCCACACACCCGGTCACCTCACCTGAAGGCCCGCCCCCAGCGGCCCGCTCCTGCTTCCTGAGCGATGGAGACCAGCGCTGTCTCTCTCTCAAAGGCCATTCGTGCCCGGCCGCCTGCGTCGTTGCCAGACCACGAACACAGCAACGTGCACATTCTAGTGCGTTTCCCTCAAGCACAGGCTGGGCCCTAGTACAAGGGGAGGCAAGAGTGGCCTCCTCCCGTGGATACGCTAAAAGCAAAGGGCAGAAGCATAACTCCCAGCCAAAGGCAGCATTCCGTGCTCACTCCGAAGGGGCTTCCGGTCGGGTCTAAGGCAGAGGCATCCATTCACGTGAAAGGGAATTGGCCCCTCGAAGGGCATCCTAGGGGATGTTCGGCACAGCCCTGCCAGAACTCTGCTGGCGGCGCTCCTGGGCGAGGCCAATCGTGTCTCTGGGCGCCAGAAGTAGGTAAACACCCTGGCACAGGGTCAGAAACACGGTCAGAGCCTTCCTGCTGGCGATGGGCAGTGCATCAGAGCGCTGTGGCAGGGGAGGGGTTAACCCGCATCCGGGCAGCACCTACAGCAGTGGTTCTCAACCTTCCTAATGCCTCGACCCTTTAATACAGTTCCTCATGTTGTGGTGACCCCTAATTTCATTGTTACAAATTGAACATCATTAAAGCATAGTGATTAATCACAAAAACAATATGTAATTATACATGTGTTTTCCGATGGTCTTAGGGGACCCCTGTGAAAGGGTCGTTCTACCCCCAAAGGATCACAACCCACAGGTTGAGAACCTCTGCCCTACAGGAATAAGCGCTGCTTCCAACCAGACTGGGAAGTAGGAGTTCCCACCCCCGCCTGCACACCTGGGCTCGAAGTCAAGGAAATGACCCGAGGAGAGGGGGCAGCCAGTGTCAAGGCCAGGGTTCCAGCTGCAGCTGGTTCCAGCACTCACGCCCTCCCAGAATGCTTCACTCCAACACACATTGGCTACACCTGCTCCGATGAGGCCTCCAGTAGGAGCAGTTGGGTTCTAGGAGTCGGATCGTTAGCCAGCGAGGCTGGCCACTGTCTTTGAAGACGAGCTGCTCAGACTGTATCCCATAACCCGTCCCGTGGGCACCCCGCTCGCCAGGAGGGAAGGACAACACAGCAAGCCAGCGGGTAAGGAGCCTTTGCTAATTACGTTTCATAGGAAAACATGTTTTCTGGTCGGTTTTGGAAACCCCACTGGTCAGCCCGGCCGGCGTGGCTCAGTGGTTGAGCATTGACCCAGAAGGTCAGGGTTTGATTCTTGGTCAGGGCACAGGCCTGGGTTGCAGGCTCGATCCCCAGTGTGGGGCGTGCAGGAGGCAGCCGACCATGATTCTCTGTCATCACTGATGTTTCTACCTCTCTCTCCCTCTCCCTTCCTCTCTGAAATCAATAAAAATATTTTTTAAAAACACACAAAAAACAAAAAAGGCACTGGTCAGAGAGTCTAGAATATGTTTGCTATGAAAAGGTATAACTGGTTTCCCCTTGATTCTTTCCCCTGTGACACTAAATAAGTAACGTTAAAACAGTGAGAAACTCGGGATTTTTAAAAGCATTTGGAAAGAAAAAGAACCGATTAAATGCTTCCAAGTTAGAAGATTGAAACAATAGGAACAATCTAAAAATTTTCAACAAGTTGTTATGTTTATTTTTTTAAGCTTTATTGTTGAAAGTATTGCATATGTCCTCCTATTTCCCCCCAATTACCCCCTTAAGCCCAACCCTGCCCCCACCCCAAGCCTTCACCACCCTATTGTCTGTGTCCATGGATTATGCATATATGCATACAAGGTCTTTGGTTGATTACCTCCCACCCACCTAACCTCCCCCACCTTTCCTCTGAGTTAGTTTTCATACATCATTTTACTACAAGAACTGAACTACAATTAGGGTAGTTCGGGAGTGTGGGGCTGGTTCTGCTGGGCCATGAATAGAAGCTGTTTATTAAGGGATGTTTGGGATTTCGTAAGAAGACCCCAAAGAACCTCACCCTCTAGCCCAGCCCTGGGCAAACTACGGCCCGCGGGCCGGATCCGGCCCGTTTGAAATGAATAAAACTAAAAAAAAAAAAAAAAAACCGTACCCTTTTTTTTAATGATGTTTACTTTGAATTTATATTAGTTCACACAAACACTCCATCCATGCTTTTGTTCCGGCCCTCCGGTCCAGTTTAAGAACCCATTGTGGCCCTCGAGTCAAAAAGTTTGCCCACCCCTGCTCTAGCCACTGGTTCTCAACCTTGGCTGCACATTAAAATCACCTGGGAATCTTTTCAAAATCCTGATGTCTGGGCCTTATCATCCGGAAATTCTGTTTCTTTGTTACTAATGTTGTGGCCCCACCCCATAACAAAGAAACAGAATTTCCGGAGGATGAGGCCCAGAAATCAGGATTTTGAAAAGATCCCCAGGTGATTCTAATGTGAAGCCAAGGTTGAGAACCACTGCTCTAAGCGCAGCAGGGCGGCTCACAGGGTGGCCTGTTATGTCAGGAGGCCAGCGTCCTCTATCTTTCGCTCCCATCCTCCACACCTGGCTCCCGTGTCAGGGTTCCAGGTGGTTATTCCAGCTCTGACCTTCACGTCTGCCTTCCAGGAGGAAGGAGAAAAGGGGGGAGTAGGAAGGCTCCTTCCCTTGAAGGTTTCCTGGAAGTTTTACAGCATTGACGTGGGGCTGGGAGAGGTTCTCACAGGTTTATTGCTGGGACCAGAGACAGGTGAGCTGAGCGGCCGCTCTGACAGAGGCCCAACCTGCTGTGATGGGGCGGGGCTGCAGGGCAGGTGACACTGCTCTGTCAGAACTAGTTCAGGTTGTGTGCACTTTACAAATGTGAGGGGACAGCCCCAGACGCACCCACGGAAAGAGAGATGGGCCAAGGCCAGGCAGGCCCAGAGCAGACAGACGGCGCCTCTCGTGGGCCCTGCAAGTGAGCTGTGCCCTTCGCCTTGGAACCTGATCCACCCACTGAGTTGTAAAGATTCCCCAATAAATCAGATTGTCTTTAAAAAATATATATGTATGACATGATGCTTTCTAAGAAGAAAACAAGTACTCATGACAAATTTTTATTTTGATATAATTGGTAAGTACATGCAATACTTACTTTGCATTAGTCATATTGAAGGTTTATATAGAGTCTTCTTATACTATGTAAATGTTCCATTAGAAGTGTAAATATTACATGTTTCAAATGTCTTCAAACAATCCAAAGCAACACACATCATATAATCTATTCTCTAATTGATTTGCCTGATATATTTATGTTAAAAAAACACACACACATTATTACCAGCAGAGACCATTTAACTTAATCCTTTCAGGGACTGTAGGAGTTGTGTATTATCCCATTTTACCCATTAGAAAAACTGAGGCCCAGAGAGGACGAAGTCACTTGTCAAGGTCATGCAAGAGTCAGAGTCACATCCAAGCACTTTTGACCCAAGGGCTATGATGTCCCCTCTACGAAAGCCCCAAATCTGGACATATTACTAATGGCCATCCTGGAAGATTTAAAGCCATTAAGAATCCTTCCATTAAGCTCGTAACCAGTGATAGAACATTAGAGTGAGATGAGGCTCCGAGTATTGGGCTGTCACCTCCTCCTCCTTTCCTTTTCTGGACTCATTTCAATCACTTAGGATACCCCTTCCCCCCACCTTCCAACATATTGTGCTGACAAATTAACTTAGTCAGAAAGCTCTGGCCAGGTGTAGGATTTGTTGCAAGGATTCCCCCCGCCCCCCATACACATTAATCAATGGCAAAAGAATGTGAGTTCAAAAAAAGAATATATTGAATTTAGCCCAGTTGACGTGGCTCAGTGGTTGAGCATTGACCTCTGAACCAGGATTTCACGTTTCAATTCCTGGTCAGGGCACATGCCTGGGCTTGAGGGCTTGATCGCAGCTGATCAATGGTTCTCTCTCGTCATTTGATGTTTCTGTCTCTCTCTTCCTCTCCCTTCCTCTCTCTGAAATCAAGAAAACTATATTTTAAAAATGATTGCGTTGAATTTAGAACTCTAGCCATGGGTGTTCCATTGAATGTGATTACTCCTTTCCTTTCAATTGCAGATCAGTGAGGTCTTTGGATGTTTGTGCTATTCAGTCATCTATTTTTGGCTGGCAGACCAGAGGGTGAGAAAATATTTCATTTAGGTGTTCTCAGAACAGCTGCAGAAAAAACTTTGATGTCTGCTTCTCTCTAAGTTCCATAAGAATCAGATGATTCTGACATGACAAATGGTCACGTTAATTATAAATTCTGGGTTTGTGTTGAGATTCTATTATTTAAAGGTAGCCAGTCGGAACTATGAGCAAAATATCATTAATTTGCAGCCAATACCTTACATCTAACAAAGACAATCATTTTTAGTCACAACCCGAAATAACAATTAGGCTTTATTGTTCCGTGTTGCCAAGCCCTGGGCAGTGGCTGACCTTTACTGGTTTGCAATAACACCGCAAGTCATAAGTCCTGGTTAGCTGTCAAAGGCTGAGGAGCTCCACGCCATACATTGTTCCGCATAACACACGCTGGTGCCCATCGGCCAGAGGGCCATCTGAATAAGGCTCCCTCCCAGGGGCGCACAGAGCTGTGTCCTATTCATTATGAGTGTTTGTACCCCCACTTGAAATCAGGGCCATGAGAATTTCCCATGTGTTCTTTCACTATTACCTTAGGTATTCCAGGTGGTCCCCGAAGTCCTGATGCACACAAAGCTCATTATGGTCAGGGAGTAGAGATTTTCACAGAAATCTAACACAAACCATAATTAAGAGATGAGAGCCCTAGCCGGTTTGGCTCAGTGGATAGAGTGTCGGCCAGCCCACTGAAGGGTCCCGGGTTTGATTCCAGTCAAGGGCACATGCCCAGATTTCGGGCTCCATCCCCAGTAGCAGGCATGCAGGAGGCAGCTGGTTAATGGTTCTCTCTCATCATTGATGTTTCTCTCTCTCTCACTCTCCCTTCCTCTTTGAAATCAATAAAAATATTTTTTTAAAAAAGAGAGATGAGAGTCAGGCAAACACAAATCATGATAACTGTGTCAAGGGCATCCCATCAAATGCATACTCTAATTCCATTGGAAACATTTTTTTTTTTTTTTTGCTATCCCCAAACAACCCTGAAGAGCACTGCCAGCAGGTGGGCGGGTCTTCCATTGTGATTTTTATCAGGGGGCTGCCTTGCAGAGCTTGACCAGTATTGTTTTCTGATTACCCTGAAGTGTTCAGGAGTTGTTCCTCTCAGGGCAATCCAAGGAGGGAATTTAATATTTCACACAGCCTCACGTTGAACAAGTTTGGTAAAATGGGACCAGGGGACAGTGAAGCCGCCCAGAGCGACCTTGGTGGTGATGTCCTGGCTCCGAGGCTCCCCAGCACCAGGCAGAAAGTTCCAGTCGCTTATTCTCTTTGCTGTTGTTGTAAATCCTCATGGGAGGGTATTTATTTTTTCCACTGATTTTCAGAGAGTGGAAGGGGTGGGGGAAAGGAGAGGGAGCGAAACATCGATGTACGAGAGACACATCATTTGGTTGCCTCCCGCATGTGCCACACCAGGGCCAGGGATCGAACCTATGAACCAGGAGGTCAGGGCTTGATTCCCAGTCAGGGGACATGCCCCAGTTGTGGGCTAGATCCCAGTGAGGGACGTGCAGGATGCAGCCAGTCAATGATTCTCTCTCATTATTGATGTTTCTATCTCTCTCCCTCTCCCTTCCTCTCTGAAATCAATAAAAATATGTTTGAAAACAACAACAACTTGCAACCCAGGTAAGTGCCCTTGACCGGGAATCGAGCCCACAACCATTGGGTGCAGGGGCTGGTGCTCTAACCCCTGAGCAACACCAGCCAGGGCCAGTCTCTTATTCTTTAGAATTCTTACAAAGGTGTGCGACAAAACTAGGACCGCCTTCCCAGATTCCCTGGCTTCGATTTCGTGTCTGACTCTGGAACAAGGGACAGAGATGTAATTTGGAGAGTTTGTAAATATGCAGTTATGTGACATCCGAAGTGAGAAAATGAGATTCTTCTTTCTTAAAACAAATATTATTTCATGTGTATCCATGCCTTTCCCAGAGGTGCCCAGGATAATCAGCTGAAGTCTCAAATTCAACTGCCTTTCCTCTGAAACATTTTTTTCCCTGTTTATTCATATCTTTGGCAAGAAGGCTGTAAAAAAAAAGTTATTTCATCACATCGTATTCTTTGGTGAGGACTCCCAGGAAAAATGCGTGGCTGGTCTTATTACAAAGAGCAGTTATACATTTTCTATATACCTGGCTTACACAGAATCTCGGAGATGCTGTAATTAAATGGTGAGATTTGTTCTTTTTTATTGTCTGCTAGGCCGCTTAGGGGGAAAGTGTGCATGGACATTATGAAAAGTGTTTTAAGCCTTATTTCTTGTTGTCCTTTGTTTCTGCTGCTTTCAGGGGGGGGGAGGGGGAGTCATATTTTATGTTCTCTTTTTTTAAATTAAATTTATTGGGGTGACATTGGTTAATATTATGGTCTCCTGTAAGTGCCCTGAAATCTTTTCTGAAATATGGGGGTAGCACAAAGTTTAAAATGGGCAAAGGAGTTTTAAGCACACTTCCCAGCAAAGCATAGAAATGAAATCTACATACAAAAATCGATGCTGTCAGTACAATAGTAATGCCAGCTGACATCAAACCCTAAGGCCGTCCTCATTTTACAGATGAGGTAGCTGAGGCCCAGAGAAGCACAGTGACCGACACACGTTCACACAGCAAGGAGGCGTCTTAGCTGGGAGCCCAGGGCTATTGGAACTCTACTCCCTCACTGGATTTTCTAAAGAACATCGTTTGAAGGGCCTAAACTTCTCATGGTCTCAGATGTTTTCATGGCTGAAGTCTGGGTGTCTGCCTCTCCACCCTTCACTGAGCGAGGAGCACTCAGCTCCCCTCTCTCTCCATTACTTCTTAATATGAGGACAGCTGCAGCATCTTGGTACTATATACACCGTGGCACACGGGCACTGACTGTCTAGCTCTGTTCCTTTATGGCAAACTCAGCCTTTGGACCTGTGGGGCAGATAGAGTTTCAGGGAAGTGGCTGAGGAGAGAGGCAGTTTCCTGAGTCTCCCTTTACACAGGTATCAGGAAAACGGTAATGATGTCAGAACAGCAGGCTTCAACCTAACCCCAGAAGCAGGAAGTCCAGAAAAGCAGAGAGAAACACCTGTGTAGAGTACACGTCACACCAATGGCACCGTGGTGATCTTAGATGTTTCTTCTCTATCTGCCACGTTTCTGTTATTGGAATATCTTTCATCACAGATGTTGTCATTGAGGTGGTTCACCGAGTTTCAGCTCTGCATTGTTGCATCCTGCCCACATTTATCACACAGTGCGAGGACCTGTGGCAGGGGCTGCCCTCGACTGGCGTTTGGACCAGTGGCCGATGGAGATCTTTGCAGCCCTGAGCCATCCTCTGAGTTTGTGCCTTTTCGCCTCATCTTGGGTACAAGAGGAGTCTCTAGCTTGACCATTGTGACTGCCTTTGCCTTTAGCAGTCTCGAGTACAACGTTAAAAATGCACGGCGGTCATTGCCACTCTCTTCTCCCAGCCTGCTGGTGCTCATTCTGACTCCAGTGCTTGCGTGGCCTCCAGCACCTCGGACAGCTCCCGGCAGATGGCCTGGGGTCCATCCTGACTTGAGTTGAAGAACCACTGGGTGGAATTGATGGAAAGATTTAAAAGTCAGGCAAGGGGTATTACTCAATCTTCCCTCATATTTTTTCCCATCTCAGTCTGAAAAGGCTGCTGATTTTGTTGGTGGAGAGGAACTGAAAATATGAAAATTACATGTGAGGAGATCTACACAGCTGTTGATTTGCGAAGACTGAAGTTTTCAGCCGCATACTAGTTAAATTGTAGATCTCTTTTTTATTTTCCCAAGGAGAATGTTAATGATCTTAGACAGACCAAGCACAACAAAATGTAAGTTTGTAGAAGCTTACTGAATTCATTTTGTGGTTTTGAGTCTAAAAAAAACTAAAATAGGTTAAAAAGAAAAAGCCCAGGGTGTCATAATTTTGACCAATTTCACTGGTTGGATAAAGATATCTAAAAATAAAATAAAAGCATCACATGTTCTGGAAGCATAAAAATTAAAAAGCAACTTCTTCTGGGTGAGATAGGATAAACAAAAAATAAAAAAAAAACTATCCTCTCACAAACACTTCTAGGGTCATAACGTTGGAATAGTAAAGAGACATGAACTATTGGACTAAACAAGGTTATCTTTGAGGTTAGCATGCGTTCTCCTAAAAGAAAACACAAACCCACATTTCTGCTTTTTAAACATATTATTGTAACCAAGCAGTCAATTTTATTATTTTCAGACTGTTTTACACAGTGCATATATGGTTGCTAATAGTCACGTTGCCTTCATCAGTCATCAGCTATCAGTGGCTTAGACCATCTGCTGTCCTTCATGTTCTAGAATCAGTAACAGTCAATATGTGGATGTTCTTCTATTCAACAATATGTCCTTTGATCCGCTAGTGGCCCACAGAAGAACTAAATGAGGCTGTGGCTATACCTCACTTGGGCATGCTTGCTACTTGCATACATTTAAAATGTCAAGGTAAGAGTACTTGGTAGCCCAGGGATCGAGCCCAGACCAGATGCTTAGGGCTTGTAAGAGGTTTAAGTGTCAAAATATTGAAGCATGAAGAAATCCTGTTAGGGAAGGACTTCAAAAGCCTGTCAAAACTATGCCGCTAGTGGCGCTGTGATAAAACATGTCCCCAAGCACAGAATGGAGACAAGAACAAGCTAAAAGTTTGAACAACTGCCTGCAAGGATGTTTCTACTGGGCACAGGCAGCAGGCATAAGAAGCATCTATCACACTGTATATAATTGGCCAAAGAGAACTTGTCCCTGGGTTGGGTATTTCCGAATCTGGGTCTTCATTTAATGTCATGGGAGTTGGTTCCTGTTACCAAGGAGGCCAGACCCGAATCCTGGGAATGGACAAAAATTACTCCCACCTGCAACGAACATTGATCTCCTGCCTACTTTACATCAAGTCCCTTACAGTCTTCACAGGAAGGCTCGCATCTTTTTGGACCAGATATATTGCAAATACGCCGCCACTACCAGTTTGGCAGATTGACGTTACAAGTACTTCTAGGACCCTGCCAAATCTCCACAAAGAAGGTTTTTAAGCAGCTAATAACTCAGAAAAATGAACAACAGTTAGAGACCTAACAGGATTACAAATAAATGAGCATCTAAGTTGAAGAAGAATGAGGAACACATGGACACCAGCCAGCCAAAGCTCGGCAGCCAAAGGTCAAGCAGTTCTCCTCTGAAGGGGGAGGGGGAGAGTAGAGTGGAAAGGTTAAGTAAAACCAGACAAATCGTTCTTTCCAAAGAAAGTCTAATACATAGAGATGGACGAAGCAAAGGATGATAGGAAAAGTGAGTTTGTCCTACCTTATTTTCCCCGATGCCCAGAAAATATCTACAGTAAATTCCTGATGGGTGTGGATGATAGAAACAAATGTGCCAAAGTCAACTGCAGACAGCCGGTTTGGTATGTGAATGCGAGTCCACAGGGTCTCGGTTTAAGGGAGAATGTTGGATCCACCCAGAGTCCTTCCCGCGCATCCTCCCTGGTGGAGGGCTCAGGCTCAGAGGGGAAGGGGGGTCAATGTTGAGAATTCTCTTCTGGGGATTCTGATCTCCTGCCCAGAGTTGAGAGCCACACGTTTAGTTGGTGATTTGCAGAGTCTGTGAAAATAGCAGAGCAGACGTGATAAATTACCTAACTGGAGAGGGACCCCATTCACAGGTCAGGCTCCTGGGGGCCCATGTCTGCCCCCTGACCCCAGCGAGGGGCCCTAGAATGAGGCCTGTTTAGTGCAGGAGGAGGAGGAGAAGGGGCAGGCCAAGATTCTGGCAGAAGAAAGGGGACATCTCTCCAGGTCAGGAACCAGTATCACCAGGACCTTGGTATATCCCAGAAGGGAGTCTCCAGACCTCGAATCCATTTCTTTGCTTTTTCCTGGAGAAAGACCTAAAAAGATTAGATAAAGCCGAGAATGAAAATTCAGAAGGGGTTTTCTTGCCTTGAGGGACAAGGACAGGAGGGAGGGGTCAGGCTGAGGGCTGGGTGGCTGCTGTGTGGGAGTGCTCTGAGCTTCAGGCCAGGGCCCAATGGGAAGTGGGCGTTGCTTCTCAAATCCCATTGGTTCCCCAGAACAGACTGGCTGGGGAAAAGGGGCTGTAAGGGAGGGTTAGGGCTGAGTGACACTTCCATCTAACAAGTGTATTTCAACCCTAGAGGAGGCTGGGTGGTGACCAGGTGAGGAGCCAGGAATGGCCAAGGCCAAGGATGCCTTCTAGTTTCAGCCCTGCAAGGAACTGTGTGCTGTGGGTCCTTAAGCACAGAGGTGGAGGGTGGGGTGCGGGGTAGGGGGAGAAGCAGGGGAATTCCAGCTTCCTGTCCTGGGGAGTCAGGGAGGGAGGACTCACTGGGCTTCTCAGATGTGGAACCTCTCAGGCCCAGGTGCCCAGAATCCCTGCCTCCTCCCTGGCTGCTCAGGGCCAAGGAGGGTCTGGCTACAGGCTCAGACCTTCTCCCCCAGGCACCTTCTGTTATCACGCCCCCCCTCACCCCCCAGTCATCGAAGCAAAAAAGCTGCCTCTGCTCTTAGCTGGGTTCCTTCATGCGGGCCCCAAATTAGTGACCAGGTGTTCACGTTTGGCTGCCCATTGCTTACCCCCTGTTGCGCCTTGGGCATCCCCACTGGATCCTGGACAGGGAGCTGCCCCCAGGTCTAAGCACCACTGACATGCAGAACAGCTCCCTCCACAATGTATTCCCCCAGATCCGGGCCCACAGGGACACAGGTCTTGTCAAACCACCGCATGCCTGCCTTGGTGTTCTCATCTGCCCAATTTCCCTTCCTGCTCACTGTCCTTGGAGTAGAAATAGTATAAGCGCCGATTTCTTTTGGGTTTTGAGATGCCTATGGAGGTCTGAGACCCACGCGTTCCCCTAGCCTAGGCAATCGTCTTATTTCTAATCACAATATCTTCCTCTCTAAGTCTTGGTGTTGTTGCTGGCTTAGTGTTTAGCTAAGAGTGATCCCAGGTAGGTAGGAGCCCTCCCCCCCCCCCCCAAGCTGGCGTAAATAAAGTTTTTTCAGGTAGGTCGGAGCCCTCCCCCCCCCCCCCCACCAGCTGGCGTGAATAAAGTCTTGGGGGCATTTGTCCCGTCTTGGGAAAGGCAGCGAGGCCTGAAATGCACCCCCCCCCCCCAAACTTCAACTTTCTCCAAGGAGCATGAATTTCTAAGTGAGGAGGTTCTAGGCGTGCACTGTAGGGGCGCTGGCTGGGCAGGGGAATTGTTGGTTGAAACAGTTGCCATCCCTGCTAGGGGCTAGGGATGCGCTCAGGCAAGGCTTGGAGGGGTAACCAGGAGTGAGCCATGGGATGGGCGAGGGCATAAGTGACAGGCACAGGAGGAGTCCCAGGAAGCCAGGCTCTGGCGGACAGTCGCAGGGCGGGTCTGGCTATAGGCAGGTGGTCCCCAGCCTCCGCAGCCTGAGGTTCTGGAGTGGCGGCCCCGGTGGCCCCGGCAGCAGCAGCCGCCACCGCCGCAGCGAGCGAGCGCGAGGGAGTTAGGACCGCTCGGAGCGCGCGGGTCTCCGGGAGTATAAGGTTTGCAATCCTTCCACTTGCTGCCAGTTGCAGACGAAGATCCGCTTCTAAGTGAAGCGTGCAGGCCACCCCTCGGAGGGCTGCGGCTTCCCCGAGCC
>NW_005354632.1:6005866-6006204 GCF_000412655.1 Myotis brandtii | reverse complement strand
CATCAAAGGGACTTGGGGTGCGTCGCGTCTCGCAGCCATCACCGCGATGTGCAGTGACATTTCTGACTTGAGTGGAGGAATGCGCGCAGGGAGGCCGGGCGGCGTCGGCACCGGAGGATCTTGGCGCCAACGCTAATCATGGTCCCGATCTAGGTCCCTTCGGACGAAGCTCCACGTCCTCGTCGGAAATAAAATGAAAGCTGAGCCCCGCGGGGTAGAACCGCCCGGCTGCTGGTGCTGAGCCCCGGGAATCAGGAAATCGTCCTGCAGCTTAACATTTTTTTTAAAGGGAGAGGGGAAAAAAATTATAAATAGAGGAAAAAATCCCTCCGTAAAAG
>NW_005354632.1:6004801-6005096 GCF_000412655.1 Myotis brandtii | reverse complement strand
GCTCGGGCTCGGGGTGTGCGCCCCAGCAGGGGATGCTAGGGTGTTGTATCCAGAGCGGGATGCTGGGTTGTGCCTCGCTGGACAGACAGACGGACGGCACACAGCGCGCTCTCCCTCCACACACCTGAGCACACACCACGCACTGAAGGGTCCCCCTTTTTTCTTTTACGAATTGTCTTTGCTGCGGGGGAGGGGGGTTGCCCTCTTGCGGGCCCTTTGCAGCCAGGGATCCCACTGATTGCATTTGAAGTTCCCTGCATTTAATCCCTTTTATTGGTGCGAGATGAAAGCCTGG
>NW_005354632.1:5899376-6004621 GCF_000412655.1 Myotis brandtii | reverse complement strand
GACGCAGAGGGGAGCGCTTGGTGTAGGGATGCAGTTTGGAATGGTTTCTCAGCTTCTTTATTGGCATTGCATTATCGGTGGATGGATCCGCTAGGGACAATGAGTTGCTCTCTCGTATGGATCTGTGGATATCTATATATAATACGAATAATACTGACTATTATTGGGCCCAAAATAACCAATTAAGTGATGCATACACAGGCAAACTTGGATAAAAAAAGAAACTGCGCCCTCTGCTGTTTATCTTACTAGCCTCACCTGGGGACTTTTTTTTTTCTTTTTTCTTTTCGTTCTTTTTCCAGAAATCCACTTCGGAGGTTGTCATTTTACAGGGCAAGGGAGAACAATTCCCAGCGGGGGATTTTAAAGCCGCTTTATTTGGAAAAGCCGGAGGCTGCGTTCCCCATCGTATAGATTTCCAGAGAGTAGAGGCTTTTGTTCCGAGTCCCCTTCCCCGGTCTCCTGGCCCAGGCACGGGCACCGGCCTCACTGGCTACCACACTCTGTCGATCTTCGGAATGGAAAATTCTGAGTAGGATTCAGCATTTCACTCAGCATATGGTGTATCTGGCAGTAGCTTTGCTCTAGAAATAAGGCCCTAGTTTATGACTGAAAAGACTGAGTTTTCTTATCTTTCAGAAATAGGGGGGAAAACAACAACGCCAGAAAGATCTGACAAACAAAACCTTTGATTCAAATGTACTTACCAGTGAGGCTGGTTAGAAAAAGTTTTCCCCGACATTCTCTTTGTGGGAGGAGGGGCAAGGCTCGGGGGATTTGTCTAGCCCTGGGAAAGCATGTCTAACCCCCGGGAATTAGCAAGCCCTGGTTTCAGCAAGTATTTGAACGGTGTCACTTTGCCTAATAGACCCCCACCCCCTTGTCTTTGGCAAAAAGAAAGAACAAAAAAAAGCAGCTCCATAGCTGCCCACGACTTTGGGGGGAGGTACGCACTTTCCGTGTTGCATGAGGAGAAAATTTGAATCCGTGCATGTGGATCACAATACAAAGAACATAATTCATCAGGCGTTTCACGTCATGCTGTCCCAGCTCCCGTGCACCGGGTGCATTTCTGTCCTTTTCTGGGTGTCATGAAGTGAAAGACCAACATGAGGGCGTTCGGAATTCCATATGTTTGTCTGTTAATTTGGTGATATTTCCTATAGTGGAAATTAGGTGGGATAATCTTAAAATTTTATAGGAAAAGACTTTATTGGCACAGAAAGCTGTCTTTCTATTGAGATGTTTGTTTTGCCCGCTTTCCCTGGGCATGTGCGTGGAAGTGATGCAGGCTACCTTTATTTTTTAAGAAGAGGCAAATAATGTCTTTTGCAGTGTCCTGTGGTATATTTGTAACTGGAGCAAATACCTGTCTTTGCTTCTATTAATGTTCAGGGGAAAATAATCAAGTAACATACTTCAAAAATTAAGCTGTTACCCATTTAGTTGCTATGTTGTCGAAGTGTTGAAAGATTTCGGGAGAGAGTTTTAGTTGCAAAAGCCCCAAGTCGCTCAGGAAGAAATAAAATTGCGTTCAACTCAAAAAGTCAATTGTATGTTCACAGAAAAATTAGTGTGTGTGTGTGTGTGTGTGTGTTTGTGTGCTGCATTGTACTGTAGTTCAGTAAGAGATTTAGCATACTTTAAAAGTAATTTAATCTTCAGACCCCAGAGTTTTGTTTCCAAACTTCAGGTGGGTGTACATTTCCTCCTCTGTGCTCTTTAACCCTCGGCTCTCCGGACTTCCCTGCAGGAGAAGGCAAGGCTTGCTGTCCTGCGATCATGAAGCAACGGGTTTCTTTAGGCTTCACCGCTTCTGAAATGATGGTGTGAATGATCCCACCTTCCCGCATCCTGCCAAGTAGATGCTGACGAATTCTCTCAGCAGCCTTCTCTCAGGCAAGCCGAGCTCTTCCCCATACAAAGGTGTGCTGTTTGCTTTTATTAAGAATCTCATGATAGGCAGTTGCTCCTAAGAGCCAATCAAGTCTGAGTAGAAAAAAATGTCAATCACGTTGCAGAACATGTTAAATCCCTTATATTTTGAGAGACAGTTAACAAAAGGAGAGAAGCAAAACATTTCTGGACAGGAGGACAAGAAAAGGCTCACTTCGCAGCCACTAAATAAATGCGAAGAACATTCATTATACTTAACCGCCTGATCTAGTCAAGCTCATCAGGGCAATGTTGGAAGCTGCTAATTTTGACAGGTGATAGAATTTGTGTACAGCATTATTTATATGCTTCAGTCAATGGACTATGATGATCGTCTTTTTGTTCCTTCCCATTCAAAAGCAAGTGTATTTATAAAACCCTTCACGTCTATGAGGAATGAGTCAATCGCTGTCTATTTCAGGTGCCCCAAGAGCTGAGTATTTATGGCATAAATAGCCTACTACCAACACCCCCACCTCTGGGGGAGATTATATAACAGAACGAGTGGGGAAAGCCAGCTAGAGTCTGTGGATTCACTCTCAGTATTTTCCTCTCCGTTGATGAAATTGGCGATTGGTTTTGGACTGTAACTGCCCATCGTTTGGGTCTTCGTTACCTGCATGTCGCCTTTGGGGAAGGCTCCTTGTCTGCTGCAAGGGAGGGCCCGTGAACTACCCGGGGCAGAGTTGACCAAGGAGGAGGGGGATTAGCTACAGAATCCTGGAGAAAGATCATGTTCCATGTGTGCGAGGCCATGTGATAGGCTGTTTTAGTCCAGATCAATAGCACCCATCAACTTGAGGGCATGACACAATTTTACATTTTTATGTGGGCGCTGCACATTTATACACCAGTCAGAGAGCCAGGGAGAGCTCCCAGCATGTTAATGGGCATTTTTATCCGAGAGGACTTCTCAGCGCCCAGGTAGAGAGATGCTGGCATAATTGGATTCGTGGTGAGTTCCCAAGGTTTGCAAAGTCAAGAGCTAGAATAGGGGCTGCCCAGGGCGCTTCTGGAGCTGCCAGGAGGGAGGTGATGCGCACACCTGGGACACATTCAAAGCCCACATCAGGTAGCAAGCAGTTCCGTCCTGGGCCAGAAGGGGTTCTTTTAGATCATTAAATCCCCAAAGATGTCATCGACTGCCCTTCTCCTAATCGGGTTGCCTAGCCGTTTGCCACCACGACCTAGGTTTTAAGAAGCTATTGGTGATTTTAACCTACTTGCAAGCATAGCCAGATGGGGACCGGTGCCATCAGGTAATAATAGACGTTAAAAGCAATGTTTTCACATGGTTTTATTTTCTTTGAAAACTCCACAACTAATGCAGAATTCATGTTGATGGTGGAGGTTTCTGTGTGCCATGGAAGTTCATAGCTTTGATTTCCTATTAATCTTATATTAAGAGGATTTTGCACCTGTGTATGTTGCACTAGCAACTAAGGCAGCGGTTCTCAACCTGTGGGTCGCGACCCCTTTGGCGGTCGACGACCCTTTCACAGGGGTCGCCTAAGACCATCCTGCATATCAGGTATTTACATGACGATTCATAACAGTAGCAACATTACAGTTATGAAGTAGCAACGAAAATAATTTTATGGTTGGGTCACAACATGAGGAACTGTATTTAAAGGGCCAGAAGGTTGAGAACCACTGAACTAAGGGAACCCTAATATGAAGGATGCGTGCTGGGTGAGGCATGTTCGCATCTAGAAAATGAGGATGGAATCAAAGAACTCTGGCGACCCTCCTCTCCTGACCTATACCCTGCCGTGGCTGGTGTCCCTCTCCATGTCAATGGGAGCTCATTAAATGGAAATCCGCAGCCCGCCCGGGCCATGCCGTATTAGTGCTTGCCAAGGCCTGACATTTTTAATACATTAATAGTACGTCTGTAATGGAATGGAAAACTATTAATCACAACTGGTTATGTGCCAGAAATGGAAGCTATAATTGGCTGCCTCTTGTCAGGGACGGCTGTCGCACAGGCCGGCAAGGGCCTCGTATTCAAATATCTTGCACTCCTCTGCATTTTCCCTTGTCAGTTCTCTAAATCCGATCAATGGTCTAGTCCATAATTCTGTGTAATGACCATCATTATCATTCCCGTAGAGTTTAATGAGAGTCCGTCACAGTGGATGGCTATCCCGTCAGGAAATGGAAATAGGTTCACATACATTTCCTTCGTGTCCACATTTCCCATGGGCCTGTATACCAGTGATGGCGAACCTTTTGAGTTCAGCGTGTCAGCATTTTGAAAAACCCTAACTTAACTCTGGTGCCGTGTCACACATAGAAATTTTTTGATATTTGCAACCATAGTAAAACAAAGATTTATATTTTTGATATTTATTTTATATATTTAAATGCCATTTAACAAAGAAAAATCAACCAAAAAAATGAGTTCGCGTGTCACCTCTGACACGCGTGTCATAGGTTCGCCATCACTGCTGTATACAGTCACCCTTTATTTTGTGGTGGCGCGAGGGCCACATGTGGATAAAGACAGTAATCCAGAAGAAGTGGTTTCGGGGGGTAACTTCCATTGGTTTAAAAAAAAAGTGCAGTAGCCTCAGGGAGAATTCAAATATGTACTTGGGGGTCATCATTTTTTTTAATCTTTATTGTTGAAAGTATTACATATGTCCCCCCCCTTTTTTATTTTGGTGGGGTCATATTTTTGAAAGAATATTAAGAATTAACTCCTAGTGCTTAGTCACTTCAGAGTCATTGCCACCCAGGTCAGGTTTTCAAGAACATATGGTCCTTGATAAATAAGTTGCTGTGCATTTGACACTAAGAATTGCAGTGAATTTCTGGTTGAGTGGATTTTATACCGTAGTGCTTCCGTTGTAACACTCCACACACACACACCATGAAAGTGTTGTTTCTGGTTATAATAAAGCAGCAAACACTGTTGAAACATCATCTGGAAAATGTGCATTTATACTATTTTAACACCTCTTCAGATCATTACTTGTCACAGTGGTGGATGTTTCCAAAAATATCAACTTAACATCTACTAGTGAATCTGACACACACACACACACACACACACACACACACACACAAAATAGAAAACTGTAGTAGCCACATCACATGCTCCTCAGGGAAGTTTTCCTTTTTAGCTTAAGATTTCCAATCATGCTCAACACGCAGCGTAGTCTTTCCGTTACAAGGAGGAGGCAGATTCAAATGGGTAGTTGATCCATGCTTAGACAAACTGCTAATTATTGCTTCCCAGGAACTCCACTGTTCAACTTTTCCTAATAGGAAATATCACAATTTGCAGCTGTATGATAACATTTTATGAATGGGATATAATGAAAATGGTGCTTGCATCCATAAAGCAATTATTATAAATTACTTTGCTATGGAAACACAATTCAGCCATCTGCTGGCATTTCATGGTTTCCGTGGCTCCGTTCATTTTAAGATGGTGCGTTATTAAAATACAGCGGGTTCCTTTTATGAGGTTGTTTAAAGATAGGCAACGCCCATAGTGAACCTGCTTCATGTCACTCGGAGGGTCTCCGAGGCTGTTTTCTGGAACTCTGGGCTTTTTGCCCTTTTTCAGTGATTTCGAAAATAATGATTGGGACTGTGACAACATGGACCAACTAATTAAGCAAATACATGCTTTGAAACCTGGAATCCAACTTTTATCATTTGTTTACATATGGGCCGTGATCCCCCGCAAAGAGAAAAGTTGCCAGTTCAACCCACCAATGACTTATACCCATAGCCATGGAGGCTGCATGATCAGTTAAGCAAGAGTATTTTGCAACAGTCATTTTTATTTTCTCTTAGAATTAGTGCCATATTATTCTGCTTCCCGGCCTGTTAAGTCACCCTCAGCTATTTTTAAATGTGCATTTTAAATTGTGCGTTTTACTACCGAGCTTTTTGTTTTAAAGCGGCGTATAATATTCGCCTTTGGGACAAATTCTCTTCTGTCGCAGAAAGTAACTACAGATGCGGATGTCATGTCTGTAAAAAGATGCGAGAGAATAGAGAATTCTGAGGAAAGGAAAATTTTCTCCTTTGGTTTTATTTTGAATCTTTTTTTTTTTTCAGAGTTATTATCTTTATGACTAAATGCAACTGAACAAAAAGATGCTAAATTCTCCCAACCTCATGGGCAACTCTAAAGGGGCAGGCTAGTGCGAACAAAGCCAGTTTTCACTCCAGCTCACAAAAGCTGAGAAATGTACAAGCAATTGGGGTGTGTGTGTGTGTGTGTGTGTGTGTGTAAAATATTTTTTTTCCCCTTTGAGTGAAAGTAAAGGTTTATTACAGAAAAGCTCCCTGCTACAGGGAGGGGACCAACACGGGCTGCTGGGACAGTTCTTTTGACTAGGGGTCAATATGTGCCCTGCAAACTTCCCATTAGTTAGTTCGAAAAATTTGGCCCTAGCAACATTCATACATTTTAGACTTCAGGATTCCTGAGTTCCTGCTCATTTTCCCTGCCCTGTGTGTTCATCCTGGGATGGAGGCCCTTTGTTCTCGTGATTTCATAAGGGACAGGGTGTGGCTGATCTACTGGTTTCTGCTATGAATCCCTAACTGCTGTTAGGGAAGAGGGGCTAACAGGGGTGGGCAAACTTTTTGACTCGAGGGCCACAATGGGTTCTTAAACTGGACCGGAGGGCCGGAACAAAAGCATGGATGGAGTGTTTGTGTGAACTAATATAAATTCAAAGTAAACATCATTACATAAAAGGGTACGGTCTTTTTTTTTTTTAGTTTTATTCATTTCAAACGGGCTGGATCCGGCCCTCAGGCCGTAGTTTGCCCACGGCTGGGCTAGGACCACTCTGCTTCTGACTGGGAAGGGGCCTTGTTGATGGCAACAGTTGTTAGGGCTCCATCGGAGGTGGGCGATCTAGGGAACCACAGACCATAAGGGCTGTCATTCGGGGTTCCATTTTCATGACCACTTGCAGCTTGATGGATTCGTTCTGTAGGATCTCGCTGGGGCCTCCAAAGATGATATCCAAAATTTCTGTTCGGGTCCGAGTCTGTTGTCTCGTGAAATGGAAGCATGAGTTCATGGACAAAGAGATGAGAGAAAGTAAAGGTTTCTTTCAGCAAAGCTCCATGCTTCAGGGAGGGGACCCAAGTGGGTTGCCAGGCAGGCACTGGGAGATTTCTAGGGGCTCTTTGCCAAGAGATAAAAGGCATACAGGTAGCTTCCATGTCTTTGTGGTAAAAGCGCTCATTTCCCCCATTGTTCTGGGAGATTTTCTAGCCCTCCCACATGTGAGACATGCTTCAGGCCAGCTCCTTGCTCTCAGTTTGGTGAAGATGGAAATAAAGTTTTTGAAGTGAAAACCTGTAACTCCCCCAGAACACACACACACACACACACACACACACACACACACATACCACACATCACATACATGTCTTGGTGACATGCAGGAGTTTGATCCTTCCTATTGAAATTCCCCCCCAGTGGGAATGATTTCTCTGGTCTGCTCACTTCATCACAGCAGCTGAGTCAAGGTGACCCATAGCCCACCCATTTGCTTTATGTTGCATCCAACCTCCAAACTATCAACCTTTCCTGTAGTTGGCAATTCATTGATTCAAGGGCAGTAACTCTTCTTATTATTGTTTCTACAGGGGTGTTGGTGCCAGAAGAAGAGAATGATTGACGGGACACAGACACCAGTGAGAGACACTCACCCTCTTGCTTCCGATATTGACACCTGAGTGTGTCCCAGCAGCCCTGGTGAGCCGCGAACACTCGGGATCTCCAAGGGTGATCGGATGCTCAGCCAGAGAGCCACCCCTTTGCTGAATCACGATCCGCAACCGGACATCTTTTACAAAAACCAACTGGAACCCATCGAGTAGATATGTTCTAGGACAGCAACAAGCCCACAGGCTGCTGTTAACGCCCACTGCACCAGTATGTTAGCTTTCCACCAAAGTCCTCCAGATCCCTGAGCGCGCCCAGTATCTCAACCCTTCACGGTCAGTTTTGGCATCGACTTTGAGGTCCCATCCTCTTTTTTTTTTTTTATATCCGGCCCTACCTACGTGGAGACATCCATGTGTGTGTAAAATAGACAGAGGCCAAAGATAAGCCAAACCCGCGCCAATTCCCGCCAAGATTGCCAAGAATTTAGAGATGTATTTGTCAAGATTCCTGTCCATTCACGCCCTCTGGGTTACAGTGTCGTCGGTGATGCAGCCCTACCCCCTGGTGTGGGGACATTATGATGTGTGCAAGACCCAGATCTACACGGAAGAAGGCAAAGTGTGGGATTACATGGCCTGTCAGCCGGAATCCACGGACATGACCAAGTACCTGAAAGTGAAGCTGGACCCTCCCGACATCACGTGCGGAGACCCTCCCGAGACGTTCTGTGCGATGGTGAGTGAGGCCACCCCTTTGAATAGAAGGTTTCCTAGTCAGTGGGGGCTTGTGGTGCGTGACTACCAATGTGGTGAGTCAAAGACTTAACCCATCAATAAGCTGGATCTGTGGGTGGGGTCCATTAGGGCAGCAGGCTCACTGCATCCCAGTGCAGGCTAGTCCCATCTGGGACCACCAGTGACAGTGTGCTGGAGCCTCTGGACCTGACCTTCTGCTTTCCAGAGGTTTCACGGAGACAAGGCCACTGTATACAAGTTGTCAAAGGACACGTCCAGCTGCAGTTGAGTTTCGGATTGGAGGGGGGATCTGATCAGGCTGTATGTGGTATGATAGGGTCCAGAGAAAACCTATGGGCGAACCACCCTCCACCGCAGAGGTTCCTCCCTGTGGGGGCTTCAGGCCAGTCCCAGCTTTCACAACTCGAGGCTAGAGTGGATGTCATGGTTTTCCTCCTCAGGAAACTGCTGGGATGTGGAACTCTTTGGTTAGGAGACCAGAGAGAAGAGAAGCAGGGGCAGAGAGAGGGGCTAACGTGTTGTGGGAGCTTTGCCAGCGGCGTCTTTATTATTATTATTATTATCTTTTTATTGTTGGAAGTGTTAAAGTCCTCCTCCTTTTCCCCCCATTAACCTCTTCCAGCCCGCTCCTGTACACCCCCTCCCCCCTCAGGCCCTCACCACCCCATTGCCTGTGTCCACAGGTTATGCATATATGCATACAAGTTCATTGGTTGATCTCTTCTCACCCACCCTCCCTGCCTTCCCTCTGAGGTTCAAGAGTCTGTTCATGCTTCTATGTCTCTGGGTCTATTTTTGATCATCAGTTTATTTTGTTCATTAGATTCCACCTCTGAGTGAGATCATGTGATACTTATCTTACCATTTGCAACAGCATGGATGGACCCGGAGAGTATGACGCTGAGCGAAATAAGCCAGTCAGAGGAGTCTTACTTGTCAGTTCTGCAGCCCCTTGTCTTCAAGGGTTGCGGTTTGCCATGGATGTTTTAGAGTTGAACGTTGGGATGTAGGGAATAAATCTGCTGGAGGTAAAGCAAGTCCTCACTTAACTTTGTTGCTAGGTTCTGCGACTTTAAGAGACACAACGTGTAACAAAACCAGGTGCCCCGAAGGCTAATTGGTAGAAACAAGAGTCAAATTCCGCCGGCATCTCACCAACATTATAAGTCGACAGCTTTGGATGAAACCATGTTATTGGGGGAGCTCCCGGGCTGTCCTTTGGATAAGCAGAGTCACAGAGTTCATTGTTTTCGTGGTGGGTAGGACACCTTTTCTGGATGGGAAGGGAAATGCTATGGGAAAGGTAACCCTGGAGTGTGACACACTGAATTTTCACAGGGACATTGCTGACAACACACCTCTAAGGTATGAGTAGAAGAGCTTGGTGATTGCAGTGATGTACGTGAATGTGCTAAGGAATTCAGGCAGCCTGTTCGTTCGGTGGAGGCCATTGCTTTTGTGTCATAGGTGGTCTTCATTCCATCCAGGGACCGCGATCCCATTTTTCACAGAGCAGATAGAAGTGTATGGCAGATTTTAATAGTATTCTTACCTGGCTTTATTATCCGGAACCTGGCCGGGCATTTTCAGGAGAGTGAAACGATTCATCAAAGGAGCATCTGTTAACAGTCCCCGGTTAGCATAAGATCATCCCAGACCTAGCAGAAGAGGTTTTGCAACAGGAAACGGATTATGAGCAATAAAGAGTGTTTGCACCTAAAAGCTAAGGGCTTGCCATTTTTCAGAAGTGCCTTTGGGGACTGGTTTGAATTATCACCTAAACCTGATTCTGTGGGGAGTGAGAGAAAGAGCTTGGCGATTAGGTGTCAAGATGACTAAAGTCCCCCAGGAAGACTAAGTATTTTAAAGGGAGGACCTGGCTCCCTGGGAGGCGGGCAGGCATGCGCTTTGCAAAGAAGTCTCCCCTTGGGTACCAGAGACCTCCAGGAGAGGAGTTCATTCAAACAGATTTGCAAAACTACAGTAAGTCTGTGAAAAGGGCAGGGGAGTGGTGGGCTTTATATAAGGCCTTTAATCATCTCTCGGGAAAGGTCACTAATCTGCGGGGAAATTGCATGCAGGTAATAGGTTGTATGATCTTTTACTCCTTACAGAACAGAGGAGTTCCGGGCCAGCTCTTCATATTATTATTTTTTATTTTTTAATATTTTTTTTAAATTGATTTCAGAGAGTGATTTATTTTTTAATATTTTTTTAAATTGATTTCAGAGAGTGGAAGGGTGAGGGAGGGAGAGATAGGAACATCAATGATGAGAGAGAATCATTGATCAGCTGTCTTCTGCACGCTCCCTACTGGGGATTGAGTCCTGGTTCATAGGTCGACTCTCCACCACTCAGCCATACCGGCCAGGTTCTTCATATTACTAAGAACACTCTAGCGCTGTATATAGGTTCTCCTGCCCTTGTAACAACATGCCACTTCTGGACGTGTTCAGTAATTTACACGTCTCAGTAAAATAGCGCATCTCCTTGTTCAGAGAGTATTTCCACGTGCACGGGCCCTGAGTGATGTGTTCAGTGGGTTGTTTGATGTGCGGCTTCCCCTTCTCAGCCTCTAGCCAGAGAATGCCTGCTCAGCCCTGTTCCTGTCCCTGGTGCCCAAAGGTGTGCTTGGGGGTCTGCCGCACGCCCCTTCCCCCCGTCACGGGTGGGAAAGGGGACGTTACAGAACTTCTCTCCCTGCCTTCCACAGGGACATGGTCTACGGCCCTAAACGAGCCAGTGCCTACCAGCCTATTGGCTAAGGGATGTCAGAGACCAAAGGGGAAAACAGAATTCAAATGATGCCCCTGAACTTCATCCCCTGGACTCACCTGTGTGCTCTGTATGGTCACACGAAACCCCACAGGACAGTCTTTTGAAAAGGCCACATTGTACTAGATGCCACTGCATGGACGCCTTGGTGGGTTTCCGATTGTCAATGAGCCGAACCGATTCCCAAGGGAGAGTGCAAGGCGTGTGAGACGGTACCCATCGGGGCTGCGTTTGGACTCCTTAATATGCATATGATTGGCATAACGAATGTAATCACCCGTCCTGTGAATGCAGACTTTGGGACTGTGTGTGTGCCTGTGGTAAGCCAAGCCGGCGACAACGGCCCAGTGTGGAAGCGCGTTCTCTGGGCAGGTCCGGGCTCCCCACCCCAGGCGGTCAGGCTGCCTCCGGATGCTGTCATCTCAGACCCGCTGAGGGCTCCTTAGCCCCAGGTCTGATGGACTCCGGAGTCATTTGTGTCTCGACTGTCACGCTCTCCCCTCCTTGACACACGCATCCTACCTGCTCCCTCCGAGTCATTATGGCCCATTACATCAGGGGACCTGCCACCTGCGCACAGGCCCGCTTAGCCCTTATATGCAAATGTTTGCTGCAAAATGGTTTCAGCAATCACCTGCTCAGCCGGTGACACCCCTATTAGCTGTGACCACAGCAGTGCTGAGCACCAAGGGGACGTTCGGTCAGAGAAGTGCCCTAGCGTTCCCACGGCCCATTTATTTTCTATGAGGCTCAAGTTCACTGGCAATGCATTAAGGGTCTGTGCACCTGCTGTTTGCATTTGCTTCGTCGTCCTGTGTCATCCGTGAACGCCACACTTACTTTAGAGGGGATGTTTAAGAAGAAAGGGACCATGTAATTCCATTGGACAACAGATCTCTGCTTATTAGCCTGGGTGACCTACTTAATCGCTCTTCGGTGTCTGGTGATTTTAAGTTGTTGTATATTTATAAGACCAGCATTTTAAACATTAGTTTTATAGAAGAATTCTGCCGTTTCTACTCAGGATAATGGAATAGGGGGATATGCATAGATATAGATATAAACGAATATACAGGGTGTCCCCCAAAAATGTACACACACTTCACAGCTGATAGCTCGATTGGTGTTGCTTTCGTTTTGGATTTAACCCATTGGAATGAATGATTATTCAAAATGTGTATCATTTCTTGGGACACCCTATATGTACGAATTGTGCATATTGAGGTCATACATTTTCTTTTTAATTTAATATTACACATTTCTTTTAAGTTGGTGGTGGCTAAAAAATAGCTGTTTCTGTTCAGGGGGAAGGATCTGAAGGCAGAAGAGGGTTGAGCGTCCTGTCTCGGGCTGGGCTACCATGTTGGTCTGGGTCACAGCCTTCTCTGAGCCACGTAAAAGCTTCAGGTGGCGCCCCTCCGGCCGCTGCCATTGTTCTATGTGCATGAAGAGCAAATGGCATGCATGAACCTGGGAGCCAAGCTGAGGGACAACCCGGAGCTGTTCTTTGTGCTGGGACAGATGTAGCTGCCAGAGCCCCACACCACAGCCCCGTGACTTACACACACAGGCCAGATGATCTGCACTGATCTCCAGCCTGCAGCTCATTCCTGGGTAAGTTCAACAGAGGCTTTGAAAAGAGGGCTGCAGGCGGAAGGAGGCCTGGGCGTCCGTGCAATCTACGGCTCAGAAGTGCTGAGGCCTGGAGAAACGAGGGCCCTTGGGTGCGGCGATGGGTTTCGGAGCCAATCAAAACCAAATTAGGAAACAAAAGATTATTAAGAAGTCTTCTGTGCGTGTAATTTTGGCATAATATTATGAGGTGGACATTAAGCGTCCCCCTTGGAGACGCTAGGCATCATTAATGTAGCATGCCTTTAATTACAAGGAGGCTCAGATTACTAAAAAAATGCAGAAAAGAAAGTACTCGGAGGGGTAGTTAGCAATGCCCTCATTATGTTTACTGAAATAATGAAAAGAAGGGGTATAATTTTTCTAAATAAAATGTCAGGATTTGAAATGGAAATGGATTTTCTTTAGGAAATTTACTAATGGGGACCTTGATAGGCATTTATTCAAGTGCCATTGCAGATCTATTAACAATCATTTTATATTGTGCCGTTTCTATATAGACTCCTATTAAGAAGGGGGGAAAAACTTTAATTATTGTAAGCATGGTGAATAGAGCCTATTTCATTACGTTTAAATGGGATTTATGAAAGTGGTGGCAAGCCTTCGAGTTTTATGATTCTGAAGGAACCCGGTGGGATGAGGGAGTGGGGGTGTGGAGTCTCAGGGGTCTTCATAACTTACATTTATGACTTGACATCAGCTCAGGAAAGCCATCTGGTGGCTATCAGGTGGCCTTTGAGAAGTTAATTTGATAAACTCGGTTACATTTTCAATGACAAGGCATTAATATCAATTTTCCCAAAACGGGGAAATGACATTGACTTATATAATAATCGAATAATCTTAAAAATGCACTCCGTCCCCATGAAACATAATTCAATAAATGAATGAAGTTTTAATAACAGCGACATACTTCATTCGAACTGATTTATCCCTTAATTATGCCAGAATGGAATTTTTAAAAACCTTCAGTTCCTCCATTATTAACACTCCATTGTTATTAGTTCATTATTTAGACTTTTTTCTTAGAAAAGTTTAATTCGTGTTTGCAGCGAATTAAGTTCCTTGGAGATCAATCTTTCTGATTTATCACTATCTGAAGCATTTCCTTGGTGAGGAGCCTGCAATAGCGCCTTAGTCTCTATTGAATCAAGTACAAAGGACCCCACCTGATCTTTAACTCTGGTGTGTGCAACCTTTCTTCCCATTACTTCCCATCAGGACCCTATGGCATGTCTAGGGGACTTAGGCCTGGCGATGTGATTGGAAGGGGACCATTGGATTTGGCTTGAAGCTGCGTTGGCATAACAATGTGTGGTTTCTGGGAAAGGCCTTGGGAGCTGATAAAGATTATGGCTGTGCTGCCCTGGCCGGTGTGGCTCAGTTGGTTGGGCATCATCCCATGCACCAAGAGGTGGCTGGTTCGATTCCTGGTCAGAGCACATGCCCGGGTTGCGGGCTTGATCCCCCAGTAGGGGCGTGCAGGAGGCAGCCCATAGCTGTTGTGCTGTCACATGGGTAGTTCTCTCTTCTCCCTTCTTCTCTCTCTAAAAAAATCGATAAACTGTTCATTAAAAAAAAGAAAGCTAATGGCTGTGCTAACAAAACCTGGAACAACCCATGTGATACCTTGTTCCCAGACAGTGTTCTCGATGTGCACAAGTGCCCTTGTCTCTCCCGGTTGGGCTCATGCCTCACAGATATTATTCCAGACGACTGCATGAACAGTGATGTGCACAGAGCATATAGCACATGCAAAACCTGGTGGCGGTGGTGAGAATCCAAGTCCAATGAAGTCAAAGGAAGTACAGGAGAGTCGGAAGCAAAATGAATACAAAACAGTGTGTGCCCGAGAGTGCAGGAGAAGGAAGACCAGCTCTCAGAATCTAAAGGCGGAACATCATTTTGCTGCATAACAAAGGGCCACTTGGGAAATACTCTCTGGTAGTCAAATGTCTTATGTTAAACAGGGTCTGAAAAAGACAACAGGGTGGGCAGGACACAGTATTTAAATGACAGTGAAGTGGCCTGTTTAATGGTAGAATGACTTCTTATATCTGGCAGGACCGAAGAGGAGCAAAAAATCATAGAGCCTGATTATATATATATATATACACACACACACACACACACACATACATACATACACACACACACACACACATATATTTTCTTAATGTAGGACATGCTGGAGTATGCTGAGTAGATAAACTCTTTCACTAGATCACTACTCTTTAAGTGAGATAGTATGTGACAAAGCATACCGTATATATCCGTGTGTAACTTGCTCTTTTTATCTCAACATTCTGTTTTGGAGACACACTGTTATGTAGGTCTCTGATGCAGAGAACACAACTGAGACTAAACCTTATGTTGCTCTTCTACCTCTGAGCACGTATCACACTCCCAGGCAACAAATAAATAATAACATGTTTTTAATTGAGCAAGTGATTGAACACAGTATTGATTTTCCAGAGTGTTTTTCCCTTCCTGAGAACTGTGATCAGGAATCTAAGCTTGTTGATTTCCTCTGTACATGAAGGGACGGCTAGAAACATGTAGCTATGCACGAGGGCAGCTTGGGATGATGTTCCCCAAAGACAGATGGGAGAGGCAGGTACTTGCCTCTGGTGCCCAAAGGTGTGCTTGGGTGGGAAAGAGCTCTGGCACTGTGAGCAGATAGGAGGGATTTCCTTCTTTTCTAAGGGAAGGCTTTACAAATACTTATCCATCCGCGACAGCACGGATAGATCTTGAGGATATCACGTTAAGCAAAATAAATCAGACAGAAAAAGTCAAGAACCATATGATTTCACTCATATGTGGAATATTAAACTGAAATTTACAAGTGAACAAACAAGAAACCAGTCCTCATAGACACAGACAACAGTATGATGGTTATTCGAGGGAAGACGGTGGGGGGTAGGAAAGGGTAAAGGGGGGCAAATACATGGTGACAGAAGACCTGACTTGGGGTGGTGGGCGATATAAGATGATGTATTATAGAATCAGTCTTTGGAAGCAGTTGCTCACTGAAAAACATGTCAAAACTAGATGCTGTTTATGAACCTATATATGTGAAAATAGTACATGTTTTTTAACAGTGTGCAACCTGTCTACAGTAGCAGGTGCGGCACCTGCCTGCATCGGCTTTAATTCACCAGCCCAAGGGGCAGGCTGGTGTTCATGTGCCATGTTTAGATTTCAGAACTCCTTTCCTCGCCAGAGGAGAACATGAAGAAGGCTGTTGCACACGCATGCTGCTGGAAAAGGACTAAGAGGTTGGCAGCTTGTAAGTTTCTTCCCATCTTTCTGGAGCAGAGACATTCACAGTGTCCATCCTGTGAACATTAGCGATGTGAGTTGAGGAAGACACCACAATCGGTGTTCACCCTTGACCTACCTTGACACTGATGTCGAGACATGACATGGAGGATTGAGCTGCATGCGGCTTCGGGACAAACAAACAGCCCTCTGGTTCCAGGGGGTGGGTGTCCCGAGAGGCCCAGCGGCTGGCATGGTCATCAGGTCATTTCTCACCCTCACCGGGAACTTCCTGTTTCGTTCCTGTTGCTCCCTGTCCTTCTTGGAAAAGGTAAACTGAGGAAATCTAGTTCACTCCCAGGCAACTCTCTCCAGGGAGAGGACAGGCCCATGTGTGTGGCCAGCACAAGGCGAGGAAGGGGGTGAGTGCGCGACGTAGAAACCGAGCTGGTGGCCTGTGAGTTCACTGGAGGTGGGTGATGCCTGGAGCTCTCTCACCGATGCCTCCTCCGTGTGGTGCAGAGTCATTGAGGCCGCCACCCCCCCACCCCCCCCCACGGGGGAGGCGGCCTCAATAGTGCCGAGCAAGTGGGAAGCGGAACTCACTGCGTGTTGTTGAATTGAACTTGGGCTGTACTTTTTAAAACTATATTTTTATTGATTTCAGAAAGAAAGGCGAGGGAGAGAGAGATAGAAATGTCAATAATGAGAGAATCATTGATTGGCTGCCTCCTTCTCGCCCCCCTACTGGGGATTAAACCCACAACCCGGGCATGTGCCCTTGACTGGAATCGAACCTGGGACCCTTCAGTCCACAGGCCAATGCTCTATCCATTGAGCCAAACCAGCCAGGGCAGGCTGTATTTTTTACAAAGCATATTTGTAGCTGATATTTCTCAAGACCTTGCATGGTGCCATGCACTGTACTAAATGCTTGGCCTTCGTTGGTAGATCTAATCTTCGGTCCTATCATGATCCTATTTAATGAGGGGCGAAGCAATGGAGGCATAAGATGAAGTAACTTTTCCCACTAACTGGGGGGAACAGGCTGTAAAGCCGTCTGACACGTGTGTCCCTGTGCGGTAAACTCTCCCTTAATTCAATTTGTTGCATGTGGGATAAAACCATCGCAAGAAAACCTTTTTTAAAAAATCACAGTTATGATTTGGACTCTGAGCTGCAATGCTGTGATTTTGTTATTTAAAAAGCCTTTTATCTGAAATAACTCCGGGAAATTGGATTCTGTAAACAGAGGGCCGGGAATGTTGGGAATCCACATTATGTGATGAATCTTCATTCCGGGAGAAGAGAGCCAATCAACAGTGTTTGTTCCCACTCCTGCTTTCTTTCCCATTAACGTGCTCATATAAATGGAAATAAGCTGTTAGAAATCACAGAGACCGGAATGCATATTGTGTTCACCAGCGCAAGCCAGAATAGGAAGTCAGCAACTGTTGGCTAGTTAAAAAAAAAAAAATATGGCCCTAACAGGTTTGGCTCAGGGGATAGACTGTCGGCCTGCGGACTGAAGGGTCCCAGGTTCGATTCCAGTCAGGGGCATGTACCTTGGTTGTGGGCACGTCCCCAGTAGGAGGTGTGCAGAAGGCAGCTGATCAATGTTTCTCTCTCATTGATGTTTCTAACTCTCTATCCCTCTCCCTTCCTCTCTGTAAAAAATCAATAAAATATATTAAAAAAAATTATGTTCCTGTGGGGAGGTGCTGCAAAAAGTCATTAGTGGGGTACTTGCGATTTTTTTAGTTTTCCCATATCAGTAACCACTGTGAACCATACAGCCACCTGCCCCCCAGCTATCTCCCCTGGGAGGGCCAGTGGGCATTTTTAACTTATCGCGTTTATTATGAAACTCTTTCATTTCTTTGCCTCAACTCTTAGTCTTTTTCATTTCTGTAAACATTCGTTTATATTTACTTAGTTGCTCAAGATGAAAAATCTAGGAATTCTCCGTAACTCTTTCTTTAATTAAATCTCCCTCATCTCTGTTTTAATTATTTAATAGTAAATCACTTGGAAATTGTTTGAGCATCACTACTAAAAACTCATCACGGTGAATCAACAGGAAGAAACACGGAATTCAGAGAAAGAGATCTTGAGCTAAAACAGAAGCGAACTGCTTTGACTAGCCCTTTGCACGGAGGGCGACACATTTTAAGAGCGGCATCTTGCATCTGGCCACCTGAATTGAAAGATATGCTTTGACCTGCACAACTTACACAAAAGCCACAGCTTTCCAAATTGTCTTTAGTATTTAGTTATATGTAATTCCCCTCCCCGCAAACCGCTGTCTTCCTTACCGGACTATGACAATCGCCCGATGGCGCTTATAAACTGGAGTCTCCTTGCTTACTTTGCAAGATGACACCGAAATATTGCCTCATCCATCAGCGGAGTGGCTCGGCCCTGTGATGGGAACCTGCGGGTGCTGAGTAGCTGGGATAACCTTAGACAGTGAGCGGTGGGTTCCCTTCCCGATGAAAACCACAGCCAGGAACTTTCCATTGAGACCGACAGGGTAGGTAGAGCAGTACACATCCTGTACACTGGCTTGTTAGTTCGGGGCAAATTAGGACTGTTTTAGGAGTAGCAACACTAAGGCGTCCACCTCTTTATACCCTCCTCAAAAAGGGCCAATTCATCGCCCCTTCTTGGTAGGAAATTTCCAGGATACTGGGACTGGGACCGTCAGAAGTGGATTTGTCTCACTGGGAAAGGGCGTGCCTTTAGGGATATGAGATTTGGATTCCAACAAATTGGAAGGTTGGAGTTCCAACCGAAGTGGTGTCACTTCTTTCCTCCCGGGGAAATAAGGCAATGCTACCCCGGCACAGGGCCTGGCCCCAGGCAGTGCTCAGTGGATAGGAATCGCCTTCATCTCTGTGAACATCATCTTCGTTGCTAAGAAGCTGAAGTCCTTCTGAGTCTCAAGTTCTGCTTTGAAGGGACCCTCTTCATGTTTTCCCTTTAGTTGCCCGTTCTGTGGACTGTCTGCCCCTCCCTAATAGCTAATGACTAAGTGCTGAGGAGGCTCTGGCTTCAAGCCAGCATTTAACATCAAAATCATCCGACAATGGCTGTTTTAAAGGAAATGAAATGTCTTCTAAATAGCACAGGATTGAAATGATTCGTGGCCACAGTGGCATTTGCACCGAGATGATAATGCGCGGGTCAGTGTTTTGACAGCCGCACGATAACAACATCTTGACTCCAAAACAAATGCTAACAAAATGAACACCTATACGAAAATGAGTAAAAGCTCATTTTGTTAAGCAAATATCGTAATGGGCTCCATGGCTTGGCTCTCGTGGAGGCTTAGAAGTGGGAGGGAAGTTCAGGTGTGGGAAATGGAAAGGCTGGGTCTGAAACCGAGTTCTCTGGCCGCGATGTTATCCCTTCTCAAAGGCATCCAGGGCTTCTGATCCACACAGCAGAGCCCTGCAGGTGAACCCTCCCATCCACAGGCCTGACTCGCTCCCATTTTTTCGTTCACGTGATATTTGGATACAGTGTGTTCCATGAAGGCAGCGCACAAGTTGTCTCCTCAGGGCGACTGAGAGAGTTAGCAAGAGACTCCGTTTCCCTCCCAGAGGGTAGCCTTGCGTCAGAGCTGGGAGAGGAGACAGCAGGCTGGATCGCTTCACACAGAGATCCCCCTGATACTTCCAATACCCAGCTGGCACTGTGCATAATTATTACAACATTATTGACTGTATTCCCTGGGCTGTACTGTACATCCTGTGACTATTCTGTAACTGCCAGTCTATCCTTCTCGATCCCTTCGCCTTTCTCACTCACTCTCCCTAACCCCCTGCCCCTCTGGCAACCATCAGTCTACTCTCTGTATCTCTGAGTCTGTCTCTGTTTTGTCTGTTCCTTTATTTTGTTCTTTAGATTCCACATATAAATAAGATCTGTCAGTACCTGTCTTTCTCGGTGGGCTTATTTCCCTTAGCATAATGCCCTCGAGGCCCAGCCAGGCTGTTGAAAGTGGTAAGATTCATTCTTTTGTATGGCTGAGTACTATTCCACTGTGTCTAGCCCCACAGCTTTTTCAATGCAATTTTGAAAAAAGAAACAAGATTCGTTTTGTTTTTTAAATATATTTTATTGATTTTTTACAGAGATGAAGAGAGAGGGATAGAGAGTTAGAAACATCGATGAGAGAGAAACATCGATCAGCTGCTTCCTGCACACCTCCTACTGGGGATGTGCCCGCAACCAAGATACATGCCCTTGACCGGAATCGAACCTGGGGCCTTTCAGTCCGCAGGCCGACGCTCTATCCACTGAGCCAAACCGGTTAGGGCAAAACAAGATTTCTTAGACGGCAACTGCCCTGCCATGGTTGGAAGCTGCCCTTCACCATACAGGAGGCACTCCAGCGGGGAATTATCGGTCACCTGTCTGCCTCCCAGGCTGAGGAGGAGCTGCTGGGGGAGCTGCTGGAGGCAGGAGCAGAGCCTTGTCCGCTGTCACATCCCCAGCGGTAGTGTCACACCTGGCACACAGTGAGCCCTGGGTGCCAGTGTGGAGTGAAGGGTCCTTCTAGCTAGCAGTCCGCTTTCCTGCATCTCTGCTCGCTCCACTCTTGCTCTCTTATTTGCATTACTGTCCCTCACTGACCTCTCCTGCCACCTGAGTTCTCCTTCGCACTGTCTCTGCCATCATCTGTGATATCAGAGTAACCGCCGGCAGGACCTGGCGGAAGGTGACCCTGGGGGTAGTTCCTGGGAGTATGTAGTCCTTTAACTTGGTGGTGCTTCCTCGGTGAGTCCAGTTCCGCGGGGGCTTATGTAATGCCTCGCTCCATGGAGCCCTGCTCTGCGAGCTTCATGGGAGGTGAGCATGCCCGGCGAGCCCCTGCCCTCGAGGAGCTTTGTAAAGTAAACTGTGTACAAAGAAGAGGAAATTAACTCGCTGCCAGCGCTCCACAGGCAGAGACGGGGGCGCAGAGGGGAGGGAGTCACTGCAAACTCAGAGGACCGATGGCGGTGCCACTGGAGCGGCCTTTGAGCTGAGCTCTGGGGGAAGAGAGAACTGCCCCGAGATGCAGGAAGAAAGACAAGGACGTCCCAGCTTAAGGGGCCAAGCGAAGCCTCGTCTTTCACTTTCCTTAGAAAAGAATTCCCTCTGGGGGACCCAGCTCAGTGGTCATCAGTGTGATGACTGTGCCCTCGTGGGTTCATCTGAACTCTGCTCCGCTGTCTGCTTCCCCGGAACATCACTTCTCAGAGGAGGCCTGGTCTCCCATCGCCGGCCCCTCCATCAGTAAGCATAGCATTGGGTGGAGGTCCTTGAGAGAAGGCAGAGTTCTGTGCAGGTGGGGGAAGGGCTGTGTGAAGGTACTGCGATTCTCATTACCTCTTTGCTTGCGAGCTCGGTGACCACCGGCCACAGGTCCTTAACAGATGACCTGGAGATTCCGTTCAGTAAACACGTATTGAGTCCTCCCCAAGCAATGTGGACGAGTTCCCTATTTCAGCTTCCGTGTCCCAGTGTCTCTTGCGTGGTTTTTGTGAAGATTGACCGAAATAACTCACTTGGAAACGTATAAAGTTCAGAATAAGAAAGAAAAGTCACCCCATACCTACCAGGCCCTTGGTTTGAGCAGGCCAGGAGCTTTGCCCGAGAGATGGGAATTGCATAGCTGAGGTGTGCTCTACAACAGGTGAGTGGAGGTTGAATCGCTGCTACGCCCATTCAGCATCATGAGCTCAGGCGTCCTTGCTCAGGGATGGCCACAGTCAGAAAGACCCCGGGAGCACAGAATGTGAGCACCGACAACTGACCTGATCTAGGTCCCCGAGCTCTGATACTCAGGGTCTCCAGCACCCTAGTCCGAACCTCAGTTTGCCCAAATTGCTGATTCAAGACTATGTTTTCACTGGCATGCTGGGCTATTGCTTTTGCCATTGTTTCCCAGTAAGAAACATTTGTAGAACTGCTTCAGTGCCTTTTTATTTTATTCCCTCTCAGTGTTCCAGAGCAAACCCTCACAGCTCCAGGAGCCTACAGCCATTCTTAGACTGGCATGCACTTATGCATGAGCCCCGAGGGGAACTTCATTCTAAAAAGTCCGCCCGTCGATGGCGGAGCACTGGGGTTATATCTCCCCCAGTTTATGAAATAGTTGGGCTACATAAATGCCTATAACTCACTCTTCTCAGTGTTCCCGAAGTGCCCAGAGTTCATGTCCCGGATCTCTTCTACTAATAATTGACGTTTGTGTAAAAATAACTTAAAAATGGTTTCATGCATTTTGCGTCATGTCGATCCTATTAAGTAGGTGGGAAAGCCCCATTTTATATGCCAGGAAGCTGAGATGTGAAAAGGTGAGATGTCTGGCTTCAATTCACAATAACTAAGAAATGGTAGGTGCTGGATGATCGCCTATTTGTCAACTTACAATACTGAACTGTTATCGAGTATATTGTACCAGGCACTGTCTTAGGTGCATGACATGCATTAATCCAGTCTTTGAATGGAAACTGGAGTCGCTCTAAGAAGAATGTAGATATGTCGCCCTTGATTTTACAATCGTTTTCAGAGCCACCCTCTTCTCTTTCCCTGTGTATGTCTTCCGTTAGTTAGGAACATCATTGATCCCTTAGCTCGGGTTGTCACCAGGCTATGAGAGGTTCCCACAGAAATGACCCGGCACAGACTCCTCGGGGCTCGTAGGATCAGAGGCATCGAGCTGTTGGCAAATTGAGAGCAGAAAGAACTTGGGAGATCTTCGGAGGAAAGGCAGCCTGCAATCCCGAGTGTAATTAATGGGGGTTCCGAGGTGAAACTGGGAGGTAATTCATGCGGCCGAGGTCCAGAATGGGCAAGGCGGTGCTCATGGGCGCCTCCTCCGACTTTTCCTTCCTGCTTTTCCTTAAGGGGCAGCCACGATGATCCTAGGAAGTCCTGGTTAGCATTCTCGTTCCCACTTCAGAAGAATGTCCAGGGAGATGCTGATGGCAATCAATCCCAGGAGCTATACCTGAATGTTTATGATTCAGTAGTTGCTAATCTGTGAAATGAGGCACCTTGTCCGGGAGAGTCTTTTGCTGAGGTGCAGATCTTATTATTTCTCTTTTTAATATTCTGGAGATTTTTTTTCTCTGTCTCCGTAGAAATGTGCAATATCTTTCACTTGACAGCATGCTTCTGGTTTGTGCCTGCTCCTGGGCATCTCCGCTCCCTGGAGGAGACTAGAAGGGGAATGACTTTGGGGTGACACTTGCGAAGGTCAACAAAATAAGCCCAGTAGTAAATCTATTTTAAAATAATTGTCTTTTGAATCGCATCCAGGACGAACACAAAAACTTTGTTTTCCTGTCTATGGCAATGACTTTGATCTCTCTGCTGTTTGGCTGAATCCTCCAATCTCAGAACAGGTGTGTCTGTCTCTAGACCAGGGGTGGGGAACCTTCCTTCTGCCAAGGGCCACGTGGATATTTATAACATCATTCCTGGGCCATAGAAAATTATCAGCTTAAAAATTAGCCTGCTAGAGTTGGTCAAACATTTAATGAACTCACCCCTAATGCCTTGGCAGGGCCAGACCGAATGATTTCAGGGGCCTTATATGGCCCTGGGGCCGGGTGTTCCCCACCCCTGCTCCAGACCATAGAGGGCTGACTCAGAGAAACCACCAGCAACAAAATCTACAGCAATATCGTGAAGTTACTGGATATTTTCTGTGATCGCATGACATTCTAAAAAAAATGGATCAAATTGACCCATTTCAGATACGCACCATGTTTTTGACACTGAAATTTGCCAAAACCATCACTAAGTCCTCTAAAGGCTGGCTAGCCTCCTTTTCCTACCCAAACTGTGCCTGCTTTTATTGGTACAGTGACAATAAAACTAGCCATTTCCAACAGTTACCCTACGCATGAATCACTCAACTCTGTAGTATCAAACTCTGTTTTCTTTTCGTTTGCTTATTTGTTTTAAAATTACTTTCATTTTTCCCATCACCATTTAGCCCCTCTACGCTCCCTCCCACCTCCACCCACCCCAGTCAGGCCCTGCAATCACTCTCTTAAACTCTGTTTCTTGAGTGTAACGTAAGGAGTGGCAAGAAATGTTTTTTAAAGAGCGGCAAGAAAGTATTTCAGAGCTTCTTTTTTGTGTGTGTTAACCCTCCCCGAGGACATTTTTCCATTGACTTTTTAGAGAGAGTGGAAGGGAGAGGGAGAGACAGAGAAACATTGATGTGAGAGACACATCAATTGGTGGCATGGAGCCTGTGACCGAGGTACATGCCCTTGACTGGAATGGAACCCGGGACCCTTCAGGGTGCAGGCTGACACTCTTTCCACCGAGCCAAACCCGCTAGGGCCTATTCAGAGCTGCCTGATGCATGGTGGGAACTGTCCTTCAGCCAAGGAAATCCTATGGCTATACATCACCAGGGAGAAGACACGCTCCTAACTGAGCAGGAATCCAGAGAGATTTGGATGGAAAGTGCCAGTTCTGCCCGACTGGCCCTTGCCAAGCTGTGAGGCAGCAACCCTTCCATCTGCTGCTTACTCATCCCCAGCCTTCACAGCTCTTCTTCCAGCTCCCACCCTCTCGGGGGCTCCAGCAGGAGGAGGGCACCTCTAATGGTGAAGGCCTTGGTAGGAATCGTGTATGCTGTGACCTCTTCCATAGATATCTGCGGTTTTATAGCATCTCACAAAGAAGTGAATGGCTATCTGATGATACAAGTTTAAATGGTGAGTTACCTGTATGAGAACAAGGCATACTTTCTATGTTCTGTTGTCTCTGATACAACACCTAAGCCACCTTGCAGCCTGCTGTATCATATATGGTTCTACCAGAGAAGCAGCAATAGCAGGAGATGTATATTAAGAGATGTATGTCATGGAAGTGGCTTCTGGGATTCTGGATTCTGGCTAGGCAGGTTCAAAATGGTAAGGGAGGCTGACAAGAAGGGCGGACTGGAACCCTTAGGCATGACCTCAAACTGCTCTCCACAGAACTTCCTCTTTAGGGAAGCCTTGGCTCTGCTCTTGAGACCTTTCCCCTGATCAAGTCAGGCCCACCTAGATTACCCAGGAGAACCTTTCTTACTTAAGAGTCAACTGATTATGGACTTTAATCACATCTGTAAAATACCCACACAGCAACACCTAGGTTAGTGTTTGAGTATCGAATGGCTGTAGCCAAGTGAGTTGATGCACCAAAAAGACCATCGTATCTGTTCTTTGGGAAGTCTAAGAAAACCATTTTCAAAATGGATTAGCTATTTAGGTTTTTTTATGTAAAGGTTTAGTTTCAGACCCTGAGGGAGTGAAACTGAAAGTGTGTTGGAGCCAAAGGAAGATGAATAAATTATTTCTGTTTTTCTTGGGCCATGTCTATGTCATACTTCAAAATTAAAGGGGTTGACAAGTGTTGGTACCCAGGAAATATTTTATTTATCTTTGTGATCTGCTGGTGGATGATGATTTCATAGGATAATTGTAATTAGCAGTCTTAATGAATGACAAATCAACCAATTACAGGCAAAAAATTATTGTTACTGATGTTACTACCAAAAAACTAATTATTTAAGTGGCAGCTATAGTATCATTAAGGTTAATGGCCAGATGCACACTGAACATAATTATTGATGCTGATAATCAAAACCAGTGGCAAATGAATTAATTGGATGTGGCATTTGGTATCATTTATGTTTTGTGTTAAAAGCAACTATTATATAGGTCCGGTTTAGAAAACTCATTATAATTTATCAGGCTACCATTGCTGACCCCCACATCCAATTCAGGCAACCATTTTTCACATTAAAGATTACATGTAGGCCCGTAATTCCCTTTTCTATTTTTTGAATTCCTTAATAAGAACAGGAGATTAATAATGGGACCCTAATTGCGTGTCACAATGTACTAATATTTAGTGTCCCGACCCCCATTTTAATAAGACAGTTTCACTGTGTTGGAATCTAACCCTTACTATGTCATGAAAACAGGCCCATGGCCTTATTTTGTCAGTTCTAAACCAGATACATTTTTTTTCCATGACATTTTCTGTATTTCAAGTCAATACCCAACTCTTTGCCCTTTTTAATATTTAAAAATATGAATGGCTGAGTTATTGATGCTTCAAAATGTCCAGTAACAATTTTTATTTTTTTCGTATTGTGTATGTGCTTAACTACAACACGTCCTAATGTCCTCTCTGCCTCCGCACCAGCTCCGAGCTCAGGGCTTCGATGCCTTCCATCTCTCAGCAAAGCCTTGTCCCTCCCCCTACTGTCTTACCCCCTCAAAGCCACGGTCGGCGACTCTGGAAGGATTTTTGAAATCTGGGATTAAGGATTTTCTTCCCTCAAGGTCTTTGTCAAAGACGCTGGGTTCTTCTTTGGTGTCGGTGGCTTGCGGTGATGGTCGGACACTGAAGGTCCCAGCCCAGGGTTCAGGGTCATCCTGGCTGTCCCGAGCCACGTCTCATGGGGCTCTGGACTGTGTCGTCTTCTTGTTCACTTTCTTAATTCTTTGCTTCTCGTCCCCCTCCTTCTTCTCTGACCTTTTTGAGAAGGTCTTCTGTTGTTCTGTAGAAACCATAAGCCTTTTTTATGGGTAAAGCTTCTCTGACAGCCCCCCACCCCATCCAGGCTGATGTGTATGACTCTCCAAGGTGCTCCCCTCACATCCTGTCCATGTATGTGCCAGCATTTCCCACACTGCACTGCGATCCAATTGTCCGTGCAGTTCACTCACCTGTCTGAGCGAGGATCTCATCCCCTGCCCCAGGTCCCAACCTCCTGAGGGAGTTTACAAAATGGCAATGTCTGGACCTATGTTTGGGGATGAAGTTCACAGATATTTAAAAAAATTGTCCAGGTAATTGTAATGCAAGGTCAGGGTTGGGAGCTATCTATCAGCCCATAGATTCTTCAAGGGCAATCATGATTCAACCATATTTTCAGAATTTAGTACCGTTGTTGATACATAACAGATATTCCCAAATAATAGCTGTTCGTTAGTGGAATGAATGAATGAATTTGAAATGCTGGCTTGCCATGGTTTTGCAATATAAATATTTTACTGATTTGTAATGTATTGGTGATGAATGCATGAATGCTCGGATCCCGTTACGTATCCAAGAGCAGTTGTCATCAATACTAGCTTCACGTTTAGCCGGTGCTTTCTGATTTTCACAACTACGCTGCTTGCCTAGCAGACCCCTGCCCGGTGGTTCTTTTTTGTTCCTTTAATATATTTGTATTGATTTCAGAGAGGAGGGGAGAGGGAGAGAGAGACAGAAACATCAATGATGAGAGAGAATCATTGATTGCCTGCCTCCTGCACGCCCCCCACTGTGGATCGAGTCCGCAACCCAGGTATGTGCCCCCAACCGGGAATTGAACCATGACCTCCTGGTTCATAGGTCGACGCTCAACCGCTGAGCCACACCTCCCGGGCCCATTGGTTTTTCGCAGATGCTTCATCCGAACCCCAAGCTCAGGAAGAGGCAGTGGGTTAGGATGCATGCTTGCCACGAGAATGCAGTGGGAATGGGAGGTTTCTTCGCAAGTCTCTCCTGGGTTTGAAGCTCACACTGGTAGGTTATATCCTGCTCCAGTTTGGTGTTGGAAAGCAAGAGATGTCTAGAATTCAGCGACCTGCGGAGGAGCCTGGCAGCAGCACACAGCAGGCTATCGCCCCGGGCAACTTCATAGGAGAAATTGATTGTTACCCCAGGTAGCCATCAGGGTGTTACTAGCTTTCTCAGAGCCCTAAGAACAGCAGGTGGGGTTTTCAGGGCTGCAAGGCATCCTTCAGGTCTCATTTCAATGGCAATCAGCGCTCATAGTCCCCCTTTCAAAGCTCTGAACAGCATGCCGGGATAATTAATGTCACCGAGGTATTGTTTTCCCCTTTGCTTTCTGCTGGGTTTTGTTGGTGTGTTTTTTGTTTTTTTTCCTAAGAAAGGCAAGTTATAAGACAGATGTCTTCTATGAAAAGCCATTACACAATTTGAAACAAAAAGCCGGTCTCTAATAATAGTGGGGCGTTTGGGGACAAGGAGGAAATCTGCGGGAATGAGATCAATCATAGCAGCTCCCGGGCACCATAGTTCAACTTGCCATGCAAATTCCAAAGGCGTTTCCCGCGCGCCCGAGGAGGACCACAGGTCGCGCCCAGGCCGGGTTGGGCAGCTCGGTGGCCCTGTCTGCTGGTTCTGTCTGCAGAGGAGCACAGGTAATTTTGTGTCGACAAGCACAGACTCTTGCTGGGGGCCAGGCTGGAATTGAATCCAGCGATTCAGTGCAGATCAACAGCTACCTGTGGAGGGCCCACTCTTTTCAAGGCGGGGCGCTTAGAGCAGTGATGGCGAACCTATGACACGCGTGTCAGAGGTGACACGCGAACTCATTTTTTTGGTTGATTTTTCTTTGTTAAATGGCATTTAAATATATAAAATAAATATCAAAAATATAAGTCTTTGTTTTACTATGGTTGCAAATATCAAAAAATTTCTCTATGTGACACGGCACCAGAGTCAAGTTAGGGTTTTTCAAAACGCTGACACGCCGAGCTCAAAAGGTTCGCCATCACTGCCTTAGAGGGAAACGGAGTTGAGTAAAACAAAGTCCCTCCCCTCAAGGAACCTGCTTTTAGGTAGGAAAGCTGCGGGGAAGCTAATGGCGCACAGAGGAGCTCTGGGGTAGGGGAGCTGGATTTAGGGTAAGTTAAGCGGACAGCCTTTTCTCCCCGTTCGACTGCCGTCAGCAACCCACTGGAGTCGGGAGCTGTTGGGAAAGTACATGATATATACATGGTTTGTTTCTGAAACTAAACTGAACGTCGCTATGCATTTTCATAGACATGGAAAGCAGATACTTCCTTAAGTATCTGGATCCAAGATGCGCTGGAGAAAGCATTTCACTGAATTAACCCTTATAAATAACTCAGTTGTATTGATCCTCAGCTAAGGAAGCCAAGGATCGCCTGCACTCATTTGTTTAGCAGCTTACACATCGCGGCAGCACCATTAAGAGCATCCGCCCAGGCTCTTACAGGGCGGCGTGAGGACGCCATGGGGCGGCCTGAACTGGAGTCCAGTGGAGATTCGCAGGGAGATGCTGCGCTGCACCCCGTTAGGGAATTGCCTAGAAGGGATCGGCAGCAGCTAATTTTGCACCATCTCCATTTGCAGAGGTTTCTCCTTTCCATTGGCCTCACCCAGGTTTTTCCAAAAACGCCGCCATCTCTCACTTGTGCTTTCATTTGGTCCTTCCTGCTCCTGGTCCAGGGGGGGCCCTTCTGCCTGTCATTTGAGCAGATGCACATGGCCGGAGCGGGGTTTCCGGCCTGGGCACCGTGCATGAGGGGCCGGATGAGTCCTTGTTGTCGGTGGCTGGCCCGTGAGCTGTGGAGTGCTGAGCGGCATCCCTGGCCTCTACCCACCAGGCCCTAGTAGCACACACCCTCAGACGTGACCAACACACACCTCCCGATGTTGCCCAGTGGCCCCTGGGTGTCAACACAAATGTTCTCTGAGCTTTCAAATAAATGTTACAAAGACCCTAAAGTCATTTTCTTTATTTCTTTTTAAAAAAATATATATTTTTATTGATTTCAGAGAGGAAGGGAGAGGGAGAGAGAGAGAGAAACATCAATGATGAGAGAGAATCATTGATTGGCTGCCTCCTACACGCCCCACACTGGGGATCAAGTCCACAACCCAGGCCTGTGCCCTGACCGGGAATCAAACTGTGACCCCTGGGTTCATAGGTCGAAGCTCAACCACTGAGCCACGCCAGCCGGGGTCCTTTATTTCTTACTGTTATTTGAAAACTCACAGTCTTATTATGTGCATTTAACATAACAATTCTTAGCAAGCTTTGTTGCCTGGGTATTTGACACAAACTTAGAGGAAAACCCACAAAACGAAAACCAGAAGACACTCAGTGTTTGCCTCGTATAACAATAGACACATGTGGTCATTGTCCTAATGAGGGTATTATGTGGTTGGTCTGGCCTATTTTTTTAGAACATGGAATTTCCAACGTATTTCAATTTCATCAAGATGTAAGCGTTGTTGCTTCATTTTGGTCCACTTCTGTGTTTTGAGGTCCCCCAAGCATAGCTTGAAACAAAGAGCTCAGTGGCTGCTCATGCTAGCAGCTCTCCTAAACATTTTTTAAAATACATTTTTATTGATTTCAGAGAGGAAGGGAGAGGGAGAGAGAGAGAGAAACATCCATGATGAGAGAGTATCATTGATCAGCTGCCTCCTGCACGCCCCCTACTAGGGATCGAGCCCGCAACCAGGGCATGTGCCCTCGATTGGAAGCAAACCCGGGACCTTTCAGTCCGCAGGCCGACGCTCTATCCAAACCAGCTAGGGCTCTCCTAAAATGCTCTGATGGAAAATTGTGTATCGCATGTGCACAGGATTAGTGGAACGCTCTTTAAGGTGGTTAAAATCTGAGATTAGCAGAGAAAGGGATTCAACAAAAAACATGAGGCAGGTACCGTTATGTTCCACAAGCAAAATAATTCTGCTTTCAGAGCCGCCTTCTTAGAAGACTGGAGACCATCGCAGTGAATTCTATGTAAAAACACATCGCGGGGAAATAGCCCAGGACGGAAAACTAGCTGTGCGCACACCCACAGTTCACATCAATGGGTTAGGTGCTGAGTCAGTGAGGGTCCGCTTTCAAAGGTTACTTAGGGAACGGAGTGCCTTTCAAGCAGCCAGAACGTTGCATAAAGTGCAGCGTTAAGTGGATTCTGCCGGGGCTGCTGAAAAACTTCCAGCGTTGGTTCATTGGGGGGAAAAAAGAAAGTCAAGTGCTCCTAGGTAATTTATTTCTCCCCCAGTGGGGGGGCGGGGAGGCCATGGCTTTGTAAAGTTTCCCAGTGCCCTTCCAAAAAAAGGACTGTTGAGGGTTCCTTTAAGTAACAGCCACATAGATCATCACAGTTTACGGGGTCATACAACGTAGTTAACCGGGTGAAGGGAACCCAGCATCGTTTGCACTGCAGTGAGAACTAGAGCCCTCCTCGCTGTATCCTGCATCTTTTTTGTTGTCATTAATCCTCACCCGAGGATATTTTTCCATTGATTTTTAGAGAGAGTGGAAGAGAGAAGGAAAGACAGATAGAAATATCCAGGTGAGAGAAACACATCCATTGGTTGCCTCCTGTATGAGCCCCGACCAGGGCCCGGGCTGGGGAGGAGCCTGCAGCCGAGGTACATGCCCTTGACCGGAATCGAACCCGGGACCCTTCAATCTGCAGGCTGACCCTCTATCTGCTGAGCCACACCAGCTAGGGCTGTATCCTACATCTTACTGTCCCTGCTGTCTGTGCTGGCTTGGGGCGCCAGGCCTCTGTCATTACTTGGCAATTCCTTTGTCTAATTTCTTGTGACACAGGGTGCTTAAATCCATGAGAAATGTGAGGTGAGGCAGAGAGAATTCCTGCAGACTGACTTGCAATATATGCAGAACATTCATTTGCATTATTCATTATCTAAGAGCCCTGATTTGCATCTCATTCCGGTTGTCTCCTTTAGTTGGAGAACTCTCCATAGAACCCCCCCATTTTTTATATTAATAATAATTATTAGGGGAATCAGGCTTGGTGGCTGTCCTAGATTTTGTCCTGCACTGTTTGCAATTTCTCTTAAAAAAAAAAAAATACCCTAAGCGTCCGCAGGTCCCCAAACCAATGTAGTTTTTCCCTTCTGTGTTTAAAATATTTAAAACTCTAACATCTGATGAAAGATCTGAATACATACATATATTTTATTGAAATGCAAGCCGAGACATTTATTTATGATCCGTATCTAACATTAGGAATGGCAGGGAGGAGGGGGTGGGCAATAAAAGCACGCCTGGGCGCCCGTTTAGCATTTAAGTCTCCCTGCATCTCATTTCAGAGGCATTTCCCAGCCCCAGAAACATGCCCCCGATCAGCAGGGGCTGCGGTGGCGAGTCCTTCCTCCTGGATGGACCAACCCCAGCCATGGAATGTTGCTTCGCCTTTTCCGAAGCAATGACCAATTAGGGTGATGGTGTCTGGTGAGCTTTAGCCCCATGATCATAAAAAATAAAATACTCATCCATGTCCTACTGTGGGTAGAGCTCTGTGTTGGCCTCGGGAGTTTCTGTGGGAGGAAAGAGAATAAAATATCTTTCTTATTTCCTTGGCCTGGAACACCCTGAGAAAGAGGTTCTAGCATCTTATGCTTAGCAATTCTAAGCAATGCTCCCTAGTCATCCTGCCGTGTGCTGTATGCATACATGGACCTCCTACCGTAGAGGTTAGAATCGCACCCAGGCCTGTCTGCCTCTGGAGGCTGCCCCTTGGCCCCTGGACCCTGCTGTTTCTAGAGAGAGACGCGTCCTTTCTTTTGTTCTCAGTCAGCACCTATTTCGTTTCTTGGTCTTGCCGACCACACTCGGAAGGTTTTTTTAAAATTAAGAATTCACTTGTTTACTTCCTATCCTTCCCACTGGTATTGAAGAATCTTTGTTGTGCCCTGGCCGGTGTGGCTCAGTGTTTGTTAGAGCATCAGCCCGTGTACCAAAGGGTCAAAAGTCTGATCCCTGGCCGGTCGGATGCATGTGGGAGGTAATCAATTGATATGTCTCTTTCTTTTCTCTCTCTCTCTCTCTCTCTCTCTCTCTCTCTCTCTCTCCCCCCTCTCCCTCTCTCTCTCTCTCCCTCCCTCCCTCTCCCTCTCCCTCTCCCCTTTTCTCCCCCCTTCTCTCCCCTTCCTCCCTCTTTCCCTCCCTTCTTTTCTCTCTGAGAATCACTGGAAGAATTTCCTCATGTGAGGATTAACAACAACAAACAGAATCTGTTACTCAGGGCTGCATCCCAGCACCCACTCAGTGCCTGGCGCAGAGTAGAGACCTAATATTTGATGAACACGGGCAGCGGTGTGTTGGTTGACGTTTAACCACCAGTTTGGGGCGGGAGATGGGGCTGACACAGCTGTTTTAAACTTCCATGTGACCACCACAGGGCCCACTTCATGCTGCAAGCAGTTTAACACATGACCCACGGGATTCCTGAAAACTAGGGTTCAGAGCACTGAGTGAATGAATGAACGAACGAACGAACAAATACAGCAAAGAACAGAGCAGCTCACCCACCATAACTGCTTTTCAAGGGGGCGGGGTCTTCCCTCTCTCCATAAGCCCTTGCGGTTTTAGCTCCAAACAGCCCCCACACCGTGGTGAGGGCTCAGAACGCAGCTCTTACGAAAGCTGTAGACGGACAAGAGCGAGTTAACCCTGTGTCTGACTTTCTGTCTCCACCACAAAGTAGCGAGACACACCGAGACCAGGGACTGTCAGTTCTTCATCCTTTTTCACTGCCTCGGGTGTTGGCGGGGACATGTATGATTCAGAAGCAAGGGCAGGATGACTTTACTTTCTCCTTTACGGGGAAGGGATGAGGGATGTGAGCAGGAGGCAGTGACAAGGAAGGAGAAGGGGAAGAAACCATTCATATTTCACGGTGGGTGTGAAAATGCTCAGCTTCAGCTCTGGCTAGGACGAGACACTTCCCAGAGAATATTGGTTAGATGTTCATGCTGACGGATCCTACGAAAGACTGATTCGGGGCGGGTCCGGTGATATTCCTCTGTATGCAGTATGACGTAGGCATTGTTTTTTTAAATCCTTATGTGCCGCTAGGCGTTGATGACAATATCTGGACAGTTCTTAATTACAAAATGAGCCGTGGATTTTTCTGCTCATCAGCGGCCCGCGGTGTGAGGCGGTAATAGAGCGGAGTGGGTCTGTGGCATTGGCTGGGATTGAATGGATCACATCAGCTGGGAGAGTCTGGACCTCACGTCGGCCCCGGTTGCAACACCCGGTGGTAAGACAAGGGGTGATGCTCAGATGCCTTGTCTCCGCCACGGCCAGGGTGTCATTGTCTCTTACTTAACGGGCAGGTCTCCCTCCACCGTGGCCCCATGTGCTGCAACCCCTTCTCGCTCCGCCTGAGTAATACCTCCTGTTAAGCACCATCGCTCTGGGGTCTGGAATGAATACATTCCAACATGCTCTCTCCTTGCTGGCGTCGGGATCCAGGGTTTTGAAAAGTGCACGTGTAGGTAATGCTGCTTTAAAGCTTGGAATTAATAACCAAGAGCTGTGCCTTCCTCTTTAGGGATCGCCAGGTGTGAGTCTAAAGAAAACACCAACACTCTTCCTGAAATCACATGGGTAGGGTTGGAGCGAGACCAACTCGGTTGAAGACGAAAACGTCCTATCTGTGTCTCAGGGTAATCTATCTGTTGGTTAATGGGCCCAGAACCCTCTAGACATTCACAAATCCACACAACAGGGCGGATTTTGGCATCAGGATTCCTGACTTAGCTGAAAAAAAAAAATGGGGAAATTCAGATGCAGCCGGAGAGTCCCCTGTGATTACAGATGTGAGGATAAGGAGTAAGTTCTCCAGCTAAGGCGGCATTCATTTACATGGAAAACGGTCCCTCCTGGTAACCTCAGGTTGGTTAGTGCTATACTAATCAATGCCATTTTTAGAGTATTAACTCCATCCCATTTGAGAGCCTTCCGAATGCAAAATAGGCATTGATGTTCATCCGATTTGGGGTGTCTAGGAGTTTGAGTGAATGTAAAAGTGCAAATGAAGTTTGGGGACAAATTTGTGACTCATTCTTCATTTCTTACTTTACAAAAGAAAACTGGTGGTCTCTACAGGGCGTCAAAACTCCCCGCGCGGTCAGAGTCACTCTTCGCTGCTCAAATAGCGCTAACTCCATCTTCCCTCGGCATCTTGAGCATCGAACTCCTATAGTGGAGGTAGCTTCATGGAATGTCTCAGTGCTCTGGTCTCTCAGAAAGGACCTTACAGGGTACAGTTCACCAGCTGCCCAGCCTCTTCTCTGGTACAAGAATCCCCCATACATCACCCTGGACAGATAGACAGTTCTGGTTTGAATGCATATAAAAATAGAAAGTCCTGAAGACTCATAACAGTTGTCTAGAACACCTGTGTCCTGGTAGGCAAATGTGAGTCAAACGTGTTGTGTGTTTTTTAAATGCCTCATTGGAACAGCTATTTGTACAGCAATGTTCACAGCAGCGTTATTCACAATAGTCAAAAGGTGGGAACAACTCAAATGTCCACTGACCTTAACCCAGATCCACAAAAGACGGTGTTCATACACACAATGGAGCATCACTCAGACTAAACAAGGAATGAAATTCTGATCCGGGGTGCAACATGGGTGCACCTTGAAGAGATGATGCCAAATCAGATAAGCCAGACCCCACAGGACAAACACTGTATCATTCCACTGGTGTGAGGTGTCAAGAATAGTCAAGGTCAGCCCCACGGGCATGGCTCAGTGGTTGAGCATCGACCTGTGAAGCAGGAGGTCACGGTTAGATTCCCAGGCACATGCCCGGGTTGCTGGCTCTTTTCCCATTGGGGGACATGCAGGAGTCAGCCAATCGATGAGTCTCTCTCATCATTGATGTTTCTGTTGCTCTCTCCCTCTCCCTTCCTCTCTGACATCAGTAGTCAAAGTTCATAGAGACATAGTCAAGTTCATAGAGACAGGAAGTAGAATGGTGGTCGCCAGGACCTGGGTGAAGGGGAGCGATTGGTTAGTGGATAGAGAGTTTCCCGTTGGGAACGTAACAATGTTTTGGGGACGGATGGGGGTGATGGTTGCACAACAGTGTGGATGTACTTAATTCCATTGAACTGTCCACTTGAAAGTGGTCAAAATGATAAATTTTGTATTGTGTATTTTTTGCCACAATTGAAAATCACAACAGTAACAATATAGAAAAATTAGTTTATGTAGCATATGAAATAATTGGGAGAAGCCCAGAGCCGTGAGCATCTGTGAGTGCTCTCTCACTCTCTTCTTGGGGTGTGCGCCCACCTGTCCGACTCCCACTTCCTGCCTCTGGCCCCCTTCCTTCCACACGTCCATCCTGGGGGAAAAGCTCGCTCAGGGTTCCCAGGAGGAAAGTGGGCGGGCCTTGTTCAAAAGCCTTATCCGAAGGCATGACCTCAGGTCCCGTGTGTTTCACTGGGTTTTTCCCCGGAGTCTTCTCATCACCTCCAGGGCCCAGAGTCCAGCGGTCAGCCCCAAAGTGCCAGCGTCTGGAGCTTGGCCACTGCCTTCCTCCTCTCAACTCCCGGGGCCCTAGGGACACAGGAACCTCCCCCTCCTTGCCTGCATTTGCTGTTTGGGGGGCACAGCTCCCTTTCTCTTATTTTTCTTGTATTTCCAACGTGTGCCTTCGGTTGTGAAAGTGGAGACGCAACGGCAACGCCGGGATGGGCGCAGCGGCGGCCGTGACAGTTGCTGAGCCACGTGTGCGAGCTCATCCTGCCGCTTGGAAGTCACCGGCGACGCCGGGGGTTTGACCCTCATGTTCGCTTTAGTTCAGTGGCTCCCACTCGACAACAGCATCTGACTAATTGTGAATAATGGAATGGAGACCGCAGTGGCTTCCTGTAAAATGAGAAGCACGGACTATGTTTTTAAAAAGAATTGAATTCTCCTTCTTGTAAATTCCGTGTGTGTCCTAAACAAGGTAAACAGAGACTAATAGGTAACAGGAGAGAAGAAATCGGAGGAGGATAATTCACAATAGACTGGCATTATACGTACAACCAATGCCCTTAAGTAGATGCTAAGTGTTTCAGGGTTGGATTCAGAAATGAACCTGGGAGTTGGCCAGACTGCCTTTTCCTTTGGTCTCTAGGATAACTTTCTCTCCCGAAGGGAGGGTTCCTCTCTCTCCTGGCTTTTTTTCTGACCTCTCTGGAATTGGTTGAGGTTTCTTTTCATATTTAAAGAAACCTTAAATTGTTTCCTATATGTGCTTAGGGACCAATAAAAAATGTAGTGAAAAATGCGTATGTTTTAGAGTTGGACAGATCTGTGTTCGAATTCCACTGCCGCCATATATCTTTCCTGCGTTAATGGATCGTTTACCTAATCCTTGGTTTCCTGGTCTGTAACATGAACGTAACTCCTTCCACGTGTTTATGTCAGAGGGTTAGGGTTGCCCATTAAAATACAGAGCATCCAGTTCAATTTGTGTCCCATGTAAATAATGAAAATGTTTAGTATATAAAACTTTCGCATGAAATTATTCATTGTTGATCTGAAACTCAAGTTTAACTGAGCAAGCTGTGGTGTCCTTTCCTAACTCTGGCAGACCTACAGGGGGCGCTAGTATATCTCAGTGTGATACCCATGGCTGTGTGAGACAGAAAGCAAAGAACTTACTAGATTGTGACTAGATGGCTTCATAACCTAATGAGACACCAGTAGTTGCACCTTGAGGGCTTTTCTTCCTCAGACACTGTGACAGCTGAAGCGATGTCTCACCATCCAATCGAATCATACCACGATAGCTTTTAAGTTGCCCATAATGAATAAGAATGGTGGGCACTGCTTATAATCCCGACCATTGGCTATGCGAGAGACTTCAGGACATCTCGCCTGCTCCTTTCTGTACCAGTAAGGAGGCCCCAGAGAGGTCAGTAGGTTTGCACAGGACTGCCTGCAACCTCAGCTGGGTTTTCTCCTGGTTTCTCCTGCCCTAAGTATATTAGTGCTCGCCCTCCAATCCCTGCCATGATGTATTAGCATATGTTCGTGCACTGACAGAGGAGGGTCCGTTTCATCTTCTCTGCGTGGCACCTGGCCCAGCATCGTTGGGATGTGTGGACATGATCAACAATGGGGGGCACCGCCGCATGTAAACCTTGCCTGCCTCTTGGCCACTGCATTTTCAATCATAAACTCATCCCTGTTAAAATACTTTTCTGTGCATTAAGTTGGGTCACTTATTCTGTGATTATACAAACATAATAACCTTATTTCCAGACCCTTGTAATAACACACACTCTTTCCCATTCTTCAAGGTGCAGTGCTATATTGTTGTTATTAAAGGTAGACTCGAGTGTGACTTTCATCCCTAGAGTTTATTTGGTTATTTTTTTTTTAAATAACTTAGTATAATTTGAATTATTCTTGGCTCAAAACAAATTCTAAAACTGACATCTATGGACAACTGAACATTTGAACATTGGGTTTAAAGTGATGTTAAGGAATTATTAGTGATTCTTTACTCGTGATAATGGTATTTAGTTACATTTGGAGACACACACTGATATACTTAGGGGTGTGTTCTTTGATTTCCTTCAAGATTGTAGTGTGAGAGGAGGCAGGATGAGGTAGGGGATAGAGCAAGCCAAATTGGCTGTGAGGTCATGGTTGAAGGATGAAGGTTTCATTATACTACTAGAAGCTCAGTGCCTGAAATCGCTCGGCCCCACCCACCCTTGCGTGCCCCGCCCACCCGTGCTCCTCAACATGCTCGAAGCCCCGCCCACCCACGCCGGTCTTTGGGTCTTTGGTCGTTAGGGCGTTAGGGCCACAGGCCTTTATAATATAGATTCTGTCTGCTTTTACATATGCTTGAAATTTTTCAATAATGCAAAGTTGAAACTATAATTTTTGACTCCCAAACTCTAGTCTGAATATACTGAGCTTAAATGCACACAATCTAAGATTCTAATGCTCATATTTAGGGGACAGGAATAACAGTTGCCTTAAAATCCAACACTTGCTCGCTTCTCTTTTCTCCCCACCCTTTGCAGTCACTGGGAGAGTCACATATCCTAGAAGAAACTTACAGCTGGAGACTCAGAGTCTAATTCCAGCAAATCTCTGCCTTTTGTTGGTTGTTAGGCCTCAGGCAAGCTACTTCAACCCTTTAGGCCTCCATTTTCTCATTATGGAAAATGCGAACTTGTACTGTGGTCTCCTAAGGTTTCAGATCTAAAATTGTCTGACTTGACAATTTCCAGGTCCACCATTCAGGTGGCTCATGGTGCGTTTAATTTTTATTCTGTCCTTTTTAATAGTGCAGGGCTATATTCTGGGAATAACTGATTTTAACTTCAAGATATTAGGAATATGACACCAAAATATCGTATGCTTCCCATGTGTCTCCTGTACATGAATTTGTTATTTAAACCCTCCTGGAATTAGTTGATTTTTTAAAATCACTATTACCTAATCAAAGAGTTACAGAAACGATGTCCCACTTTGAAAAGTTGAACAATGTTTTTGGTGTGGTGCTAAGATAAACTCTTTGAAGACTCAAAGGGCACACCCTCATTTTAGGATTCCAGGATTTTCTTGATAAAACCATATTTACTCTCCATATATCATTGTATGATTTTATTCCATTCAGTTATGCCCCCCATCTTCTTAATGAAATCATTTCTATATTTTCAGGTAACAGGACAGCGTCCTCTTCACCAATTTTATTCTCTTTTGTAACCGTCTCTGGTTCCATAGTTTAACATATATTATGCATGTTGTCCTTATGCCATTTTTTAAAACATATTTTAAAAACTACACTACCAATGCATTTATTTTAGAGGGAGAGGAGAGGGAGAGAGAAGGAGAAACATCAATGTGAGAGAGAAACATCTATCGGCTGCCTCCTGCACGCCCCCTACTGGGGATTGAGCCCGCAACTCGGGCCTGTGCCCTGACCGGGAATTGAACCAATGACCTTTTGGTGCATGGGACAAGAGTTGGAACCAACTGAGCCACACCAGCCAGAGCTCCATTTTTAAAAACAAAGGTGAGACTTGAATATGTGAAGTACAACCCTAACTCACTGCAGGCATAAGTGTTTGTAACTTCTACCAAAGGATTCAGCAACTGAGCCACACCAGCCAGAGCTCCATTTTTAAAAAACAAAGGTGAGACTTGAATATGTGAAGTATAACCCTAACTCACTGCAGGCGTAAGTGTTTGTAACTTCTACCAAAGGATTCAATTTCACTGCAGTCCTGTAATCACTGCAATTCTCTGCTTATGAAAAATATGCGACGGGTACTACTTTAGAGCGCTGCTAAAAGCATGATCTCAATGTCACATCAGAATTCAGCCATCCAGCCAATGTTTAAGGAGTGTCTCCCAGGTGTGTGAATTTTGAAGAGGGATTGCACAGGAAAGGAGGCTGGGCACAAATTACCAGAGGACACAGATTTCCAATTTTAAGCTGATTTATTCATCAGAAAAATGTTACCAAGAGACACTTACTTATTCATACACACAGTCCTCCTGCACAGCTACTTCAGAATTACCATAATTAATTCAGAGTCCCAGCTCCGGCCCTCGGAAAGTGAAGTGACTATATCGGTGGACGCCATCATGGAATGTCCTTGTGAAATCCATTATCTCCACTCTTTCTTTTGTGAGAAAACATTTTCTTGTATCTTTTTATTGATTTCAGATAGGGGAAGGGAGAAGGAGAGAGAGAGAAACATCAGTGATGAGAGAGAATCATCGATCGGCTGCCTCCTGCAGGCCCCACACTGGAGATTAAGCTCATAACCCAGGCATGTGCCCCGACTGGGTCGAACTGTACGTGACCTCCTTGTTCATGAGTTGATGTTCAACCACTGAGCCACACCGACCGGGCCTGCTTTCATGTCTGTAACAGTGGAAATGGTTGAACACTTTTTGCCTATTGAAGATGAGGTGACAGGTGCATCAACAGTGAGGATAATCCAGGTTCCAGGGACTGCATTGCCATTGCCTCTGGTGTTGGCGGGAGAATGGATCTGCAGGGCACCCCACGCCCACCTGCTCGCCACCGCTGCGGGGACAGAACGGTGCTCTGGCCTCCAGGAGCCACGGCGCCCTGAGCTCTCCAGAGACCCAAAGCGTTAAGGCCATACTGTGACTCATGCAGAAGTAGGGAGTTAAACTATACCTCAAGGACCCGAACAGCAGTGTGTGGTGTCCGGAGGAAGAAGAAATGAAGCCATTATATTGGGGGGAGGGGGGAGTAGGGTCCAGAGAGAGATTGGACAGCAGGCGTGTCCTTAGAGCAGGCCGTGTCTGAGCCCAGCTCCACAGCAGTCCTGTCTGCCAGTACACTCCTCATTTTTGTTGAAGTTGGTCCAGGTTTGGTTTAAGTTGGCTAGGTCAGGATCCTAGTCCTTTGCAACTGGGTGTGATTAAGTATCTCCCGAAGGAGATGATGCTGGAGCCGAGTGCTGAGGGGGGAGGAGAGGAGCATTCCAGAAAGGGGGAACACCCCGGGCAAAGGCTGCCATGCTGCAATGGTCTGTGAATGTGCCCGGTGAGGACTTATGTGGTGGGTGAGGGTCGGGTGGGGGTTGGGGGGAGGATGTCAGAGGAGCGCTCAGCAGTAGATCCAGCAGAGGAGCTTGGGCTCTGCTCTGAGGACAGTAATGAAATAATGCACTTTGGAAAGATGTTTGATGACTAGACTTAGTAACACCGCCTCGAACGCTAGCAATACGCAAAGAGGGTGCGTTTCAGGTGCATTCATCACACCCCAAATGGTAATTATGGGGAACATGTTAATTAGCTTGACAGTAGTCATCATTTTACTATGTATACATATATCAAATCAGCATTTTGTACACCTTAATGATATACTCTGTGTGTGTGAGTGTGTGCGAGAACATGGCTTAGGGCCCTAATCTTGTTCCACTTGCGTCATTTGGAGAATGACCTGGAATGGGACACAGTTGAAGGCAAGGAGAAAAGTCACAACAACTCCCGCAGTGCTCCCGTTGCAAATGATGAAGACTTGACTGAAGGCAGTGGCTCTGGGGATGGACAAAAGGGACAAGGAGAGAATAAAGAGGCGTCCCTGCCGGGGTCGGGTCGCTGGGCAGATGGAGAAGGCGGCCCGGGCAGATGGAGAAGGCGGCCCGGGGCTCGCCCTGCAGGGAGGTGGCCTGCAGCTGAGATGCAGATGCAGGAGGCGGAGACCAAGGCCGGGTGCTCCCCCGGGACCCAGGGCACCCTGCATCGCTGCTGGGTGAATCGCAGTAAAACACTCTTTTCATACATTTCTTCCTCTGTGAAAAGGTTGTGCGGGGAAGATGGGTTTAGATGAGTTGATCCTGAAGATTTCTTCAAGTGATTTTTTAAGCAAAGAATTGATTACCTGTCACTGCCGAGGAATCTACACAAAAGGTTCACATTCTAATCTCTCTCCCTGGCTTTAAGCCTTCCGTTTTAATCCGGCCCCCTGCGCCTCTCGGATCTTGTTTATGCTGCTTCCCACCCACACTCCACACTGCACTCTGGGGAGACCAGTGCCTTCCTCTGGGCCCGGGTAGATGCTGAGTTCATCATGCCCCCAATCGGGAACCCTCACTCCCACTCCTTCATCTGACCATGGACCATCGGCTCAGCCAGGCTGGCCCAGCCTTCCTTTGGGGGCCTCCCTCCCCGCACCGTCCTCTGGACCGCAGCCTTGCGTATCTTCCCTGACCACCTGCCCGTGCTCACCTCCTCCTCTGGAATGCGGTCAATTACACGTGTGCTCTATTATGTAGAACCCTAATGGTGTTATGTAAGCTGGTTTGCTTGGTTAACTAAGCTAGTGCTCCTCAAGGCTTTCGGTGTCCTGAGCAGTGCTGGGTGCACTGTGGAAGCATCCTGTCAACCAGTTACACGTGGCCTTCACCTCTGCTGGTCTGCTGGGAGCCTGCCCGCGCCCACTCTGTCAAAATTCCAGCTGGTATGAGCATCAACCTATGAACCAGGAGGTCATGGTTCTATTCCTGGTCAGGGCACATGCCCAGGTTGTGGGCTCGATCCCCAGTAGAGGGCATGCAGGAGGCAGCTGATCAAAGATTCTCTCTTATCATTGATGTTTCTATATCTCTCTCCCTCTCCTTCCTCTCTGAAATCAATAAAAATATATATTTTTTAAAAATTACATTAACACCTTCTTTAAGATGCAGGTCAACTTTATCTCATGTAAGTCCCAGACTAAATTAATGCCTGTAATTCATTCTCTCTCTCTCTCTCTCTCTCTCTCTCTCAAAATCAATAAGCATATCCTCAGGTGAGTATAAAAAATATTGTAATTGAGATACTAGTCAAATATACTAGTATATACATGCATGTGTGTGTGTGGAGAGAGAGAGAAATATCAATATGAGAGAGAAACATGGATCCATTGCCCTGACTGGGGATGGAACCCGCAACTTAGGTGTGTGCCCTGCCCAGGAATTGAACCCACAACCTTCTGGTGTACAGGATGATGCTCTTAGCACCTGAGCCACCTGGCCAGGGCTCACTTACAATATTTCTTAATATAAACCAGCATCTTCAGTAACACACATAAGAGGCAAACAGGTCTATTTTAATATCCTCAAACCACCACTCCCAGCGCCATTACTACTTGACCCTGGGAAAGATTTTTGTGGACAAGAGGCCTCATGTTTGTGTCCATGGAGTCCCCTTAGCACACTGCAGAGCGAGGGGAGGGTTGACTTGTCGGAGGAATAAGCCCATCAGCGGACAGAAGGCAGGTGATGAGATCTCTCTCCAGATTGAGAAGGGAAGGGCAGCAACTCATTAGGAAACACAGAGATGTCTGCTTAATTACTTGAAAAATGTCTGAGCCAGTGCATTTTATGACACCTGGAGGGTATAAACATGCCCATAAATTTAATTAATTTTCTTTCTTCTTTCATTGCACCTGTATGGCCTGAAGGCAAAGAAGTCTAATGAAAGTACAATCAGGCACTTCTGCTGGACTCCCACAATTCATTTGGGCAACATTCGGGAAATGAAATACCGAATTTTCCATCGGTTGATGGGGAGAAATGTGTTTGGAAAACTGCAGCCGAGCAGTGAAATTATTCCCCCGTCAAAATCTGATCAATGGCTCCCTCAGTCTTATTTCCAAAAAGAGCTTAAATCTCTTTATGGATATATTAAAATATATTTAAGACTCATAAATCTCTACGATGTTATTGTTTTCCCGGAGGAAAGCGTTCTATAGAATTAGAAGGCTTAGGGGATGGCCAGACCCTTAGAACAAGTCATCTAATTGCTCTCTGTTGCAGTCACATCACCCCACATGTTTGTTAAATCTTTAAATCTGTGATATTGCTGGGTTTTTTTTATCAATTGCAAATTTAATAGTAATGAGTTTGCTTGAATGCCTATTATAATGGTAGTCTATCACTTAATAAGCGCTATTTGTTAGAAACTACACAAGAACTTTACAAATTTTATTTTGAATCCTCAGCACAACACTGCAAGGAAAAGATGGCCCCTCTCGAGAGGACTCCCAGAGCAAGGGACCTCGTCAAGGTCACACAAGCTAGTAAACGTGGAAACGTATCTTTAAGCCCAAGGCCCTTTGGGTCCAAACTCTGTGCTCATTACATTTGGTTACGCGAACAGCAGTGCCCAGCCATTTTCCACCTTGTTAACTCGGTGTCACCGAACATATGAAAAGTCCATCGACACAGCTTGTTTCCTTAAAAGAATCTTGACATTATTGAGCGCCGAGTAGTGAATTATTCATTGGAGCTTCCAGCCTGGGCCCAAACAATTCGCCTCCCCAAGAATTTACACAAGGAAAAGTCCAGCGGCTTCTGAGTCCATTTCACCTGAACTACAGGGTGAGGCAAAAGTAGGCTTACCCTTGTGAGTGCTCTAAACACAGTTCATTTTTTTATTATTATGTATAATTATTGTCTTTTCCATAGGAACAACTGTCAACCTACTTTTGCCCCGCCCTGTTTAATTGCCTGTGTCTGGTTGTTCCCACAACAACCAGAAAGGGACTCCCTTGCTTCTGTGCTGGAGGGGAAGGGGAAAGGAAGCATCGCTTATTAGGCACCTACTGTGTGCTCAGCATTCCGTGTGCCCTCTGGGTGATGGGGGTGAGCAGGGTCAGGACCCACTGGGAGCACCCCAAGGCAGTGACCCCTCTGACTTTGGAGTTATTCTGCCTTTAAAAGACACAGTGGCAAATGCCAGGCTGCGGAGCCCACCATGTGCTGGGGAGACTAGAACATCGCTTACATAAAAACAAAATGAAAACGTTCGTTTGAGCTGCGGAACCCCTTACTCTGCCGTGAAGTACTGTACTTAGTGCCATTTCCCGTCTTAATCTCGTGTAAAGCCATCGGCCGTTCATGTTTAGTGGGCCCGTGCACTAATTCGAATCGATCTGATTTTGCCCCATCAAGCCCATTATACTTGTTCCAATTTTTTGCATCATGGCTCTCACATCTGGAAGCGTAGGAGCCTGAGGAGACTGTCTGCTGCCAGAAATCACCTTCAGGGGCCTAATATTAAGACTCCGCTAGCCGGGCCGGTGTGGCTCAGGGGTTGAGCATCGACTTATGAACCAAGAAGTCACAGTTTGATTCCCGGTCAGGGCACCTGCCTGGGTTTTGGGCTCGATCGCCAGTGTTGGGCATGCAGGAGACAGCCAATCAACGATTTTCTCTCATCATTGATGTTTCTGTCTCTCTCCCTTCCTCTCTGCAATCACTAAAAATATATTAAAATATATGCTTTATCTCTAATGTTGGCTTCCATGCATACGCTGGGCATGACGGTGGAGAGAATGGTCTTTGAGTTCAAGTTCCTGGATGTTCAGGCTGGTCGCATCCTCTCCCCTGTCACCATGCAGAGGACCTATGGGGAGGACCCCGGAGCACTGTCCCCCGAGGAGCCGCTGTTTGGGTAGCTTCCGGGGTCAGACGTTTTTGTTGGTCCCTACAGATTGTACTAACTAGCATGAGATCCAGTTTTCCTGTGGAATACTGTGATTTTTTTAAGAGCTCCCCACTGGGTTCCTGTCCACGTGTTCTGTGGTGTTGCGCGGGGTTTATCGGTGTGTATGCAGGCGAACAATCTTTCTATCCCACCCAAGTGCCCATGTGTGTCCCGATAAAATTGAGAATTCATTTTTCTAATCCTCGGTTAACTCTACTGGCATAGAAATTTAAATAACCCAGAGATTTTCTTTTTTTCAATAGAAGCCCTTCCAAATAATTACCATTTTAGTTACTCGAATAACCACGAGGGACAGCCACCGACTAAAGAAGTGCATGGGAAGGCGTGTGGAGGCCGCGCTCTGTGGGCCCGGCGCGGGTCTAAAGCAGACCTCGCTCACGACGCCACGAGCTAGGTCAGCACCATCTTCCTTTAAGGAGGCGCACAGACCTCACCTGGCGGCCCACAGTTACGCAGTGAGTGGGAACAGGCAGGATTCCAACTGGAGTCAGCCTGTCTTTCAAGCCTCTCTCTATCCGGTGTCAACTGTGTGGCACAGACAAGTGCCCCCAACAATGACCACCTCGTAGAACCCCGTTGGAACCCCGTCGGAACCCCGGGATGTCCCAGGTGTTCCACCCTCCCCGTGATGCACTGTTTGGGGTCTTTTCTCTCCCTCCCCCCTATGCTATTCAAACACAATCATGATCACAGCCAGGAAGAAAAATGCTGCATCGGAGATAAATGCCACCCTTGTGTCCCCCCTTCCCCCCTTGTTGTGGGAGAGAAGGATTTGGCCATTAACGTGACATGGGTTTTATTTCCCAGGAAGAAAGCGCGCGCAGTTTCACACGCCTCCGGGCGCTGGGGCGCAGACCTGGAGCTCGGCTCCCAGCACGCATGGCAGCTTCCTCCCTGCTCTGCTGCTAGCGACCTCCCTCTCCTGGTCAGTCACATGGTTTCTCAGCCGCATCAGCCTAAGGGGGAAATGAGTGTTGGGGTCCTAGCAACCAACAGTATTTCTTTGACCATCGACCCGCTCATCATGGCGTGTCCTCCACCCCCTACGGTGGGTTCCTCAGTTATTCCAGGGAGATTTGCTCAGTCTGTCGTCTGGCTTCCTCCTCACATGGTCCAGTTTCCCTAAGTGATGCCGCCCTGGGGGTCTGGGATGCCTCCAAGCAGACAGATGGGGGAGTCTCAAGCGCCTTGATTGGCTCAAAACTGGGGCACACCAATGGTCGGCTGTGTGCCCCGAATTCCTGAAGTCTCCAGAGACTTCTGGCTGTTTTGGATAACAGGGGGCCCGTTCTCCACCTGAAGACTTGGCTCCCCAGGCTGTGGTGGATCAGAGCAGGGCCGAGGGTGGAATTCCCTCCTCACGGGCCTGAAGTTCAGCCTTCGGTCAGGTTGCCGTGTGTCCGTGGGTGATGACTTCGCCTCTCTGCCTGGGTTCCTTCGCCCGCCGACAGGATGGCACTCACTCTAGCACTGCCCGCGTGGCTGTGTGCGTCCAGCGTGGGGCCCAGCGAGTGCTGGCCGCTGCTACAGTGACTGGCCAACGGGCTCAGGCTGCCAGGCGAGGGCAGAGATTTTCATTTGCTCTTTTTGTGGGTGCTTTGTGGTCCCCTCTCCCTGGGACTCGGCCAGGAGCCGGAGGATGCTGGGGCAGGAAGCACTTGGCTTCAGTCACAAACGCCCTGCTCGCCAGCCAGCTCCGTGGCGCTCACCGTTGACCTACGTTTGGGTGCCTTTCCGTTCCTTCCTTGGGACTTGCTCTTGCCTCGCTGGGTCCCTTGAGCAAGTCAGTCCTGTTGGGACGGTTCCAGCTGACATCCAGATAGACCAGCAATGTCTGTTATTTTGAATTCTTGGCAAAGTTACTTTTGGCTCACATTGGAAACCAAGCGTTCTCTCTCTCTCTCTCTCTCTCTCTCTCTCTCTCTCTCTCACACACACACACACACACACACACACACACACACACACACACACGGGCTTCCATTTTTTCAGCAGCAGAAACCTTCCAGTATAATTTACAAAGCTGGCCTTGGTGTACTGGAAGCTCTCTCTCAAAGACACCTTGTCACCGCAACGCACATCACGGTGAGAGGATGGTCTTGGACGGGAAACCTCCCCAACCATCTTCCAGCGGACGAATGGGTTCTCTCCACGCCAGACCTCAAGACTAATGGGAACATCCCCGTCAGTCGCTTAGTAAGCAATGCCTAGTCGCTAGTATCTGGCTTCTAGATGGCAGCTCCCTGTGCTGCCTTTGTTCTTCTTCAAGTACCTACTACGCAAGTGCCAAGCAATCAGCATAAGCTGCTCTTGCATCGACTTTAAAACATTACATTTTTGTGGTCGGTGAGGACTTGAGTCACAGGGATTCCTTTCTCAAGCAAAGTGGAAACACACTTCCAATACAGAAACAGCGTTAACCCTTTCACCAACGCACCGGAACCCGGGGAGCAATCCCTCTCCCTTTCCTCTTTCTCACTTTGTGGATCTTTCTTAATATTGAGAGCGTTGTTCAGCAAGTGTTGTTACATTTGCCAGGAAAATGTAAATGTGTGAGCTCAGACTCCACTGCTGTTCTGTGAGTGATCAGATCCATTCAGACAATCGCCTCGGACCTGACGCATCAGGGAATGCTTCCAATACAGAAACAGCGTTAACCCTTTCACCGACAACGCATCAGAACCCGGGGACCAATCTCTCTCTCTCCCTTTCCTCTTTCTCACTTTGTGGATCTTTCTTAATATTGAGAGCGTTGTTCAGCGCTTGCTGTGTGCATGCCAGGAAAACGCAAATGTGTGAGCTCAGACTCCACTGCTATTCTGTGAGCGATCAGACCCATTCAGACAATCGCCTCGGACCTGATGCATCGGAACATTCCAGACTCCTGGCGTGTTCACAGAAAGTCAGCGCTCACTCCTGCGGAGGCCTGGCCGTCATTTCCACGTTAGGTTATCCCAGATGCTTGGAGTCAGCACATCTTCTGAGAAGCTGGGAAACGATAGCAACGGTAATCATTACTGTTATTGACCGAGGGACTGTGACGTGCCATCCACCGGGGAAAGTACTGACAGGAACCTCACAGCACACTGAGGGGGCCGCGTCACCACCCCGACGTAGAGAGAAGGACACGGAGGCCCCGAGAAGCTAAAGTGGGCACTGCCGTGGCTTCAGTCCAGATGTCAATCGTGTTTTCTAATTCGGATGAGGCCGTAAGCCTGGACCAACCAAAAACATCACCGCAGCCAGCGAGGAGCCCCATGTGGTGTCCGGGGTAGGTGACCTTAGTGGCTGGACAAGGCTGTAAGGAATGAGTCCTGGGTCATGGCCAGCCCTGCAGGCGGGGAAGCACCCTCCACCCACAAGGGCATCTCTGTCGGGCTGATCCCGGCTCTGACAGCCAAGTAACTGCTCTCCGCGGAGCAAGGAGCGAGGAGCGCCTCCCCAGCTGGAGACGGGGAAGATGCCTTGAGGATGTAGGGAGATGCCCAAGGCCGCCTCCATGCTGGGTCATCTCAAGGAAGGACAGACAGCTGCGAGGCCAGACCAGCAGGTACAGACCGGCTAGAGCTGCTCCTCTGAGCAAAGCCTCCAGCCGGCAGTGAGTCTAAAACAGTAGGAATGTCACAAGTGGAGACGGGCTCTCAGGACAGCAGCCCGACTTACTAACTGTTGAAGGACATGAGTTCTGTGCGTCAGACGGGCATGTCCCCAGCTGGCCCAGCCTTGGCCTTCCAGCCGCATCTGTACACACTTCAGTCATTTGGGGTAGGTGACCTTAGTGGCTGGACAAGGCTGTAAGGAATGAGTCCTGGGTCATGGCCAGCCCTGCAGGCAGGGAAGCACCCTCCACCCCCAAGGGCATCTCTGTCGGGCTGATCCCGGCTCTGACAGCCAAGTAACTACTCTCCACGGAGCGAGGAGCGAGGAGCGCCAAGCACCTCCCCAGCTGGAGACGGGGAAGATGCCTTGAGGATACAGCCCAGGGCCGCCTCCATGCTGGGTCTTCTCAAGGAAGGACAGACAGCTGCGAGGCCAGACCAGCAGGTACAGACCGGCTAGAGCTGCTCCTCTGAGCAAAGCCTCCAGCCGGCAGTGAGTCTAAAACAGTAGGAATGTCCCAAGTGGAGACGGGCTCTCAGACGGCTGCCCCACTTACTAGCTGTTGAAGGACATGAGTTCTGTGCGTCAGACGGGCGTGTCCCCGGCTGGCCCAGCCTTGGCCTTCCAGCCGCATCTGTACACACTCCAGTCATTTTCTCGTAACTAACTACGCCTCCTCCGCAAACCAAAGGCAGCCAGCAACTCGAAGCTGGAGGGAGGGGTCCCTCGCTGCCCCCTCGGGCTCGTCCTCCCGTCTGTCCCAGGACTTCTGCTGTGAGGATTTACGACACCTCTGGTGCACTCCAAGGCTGTGTTCATTCCTTTTTCAATGAGAACTTCTAGAAGGATTCTGCTCTGAAAGTGGACACAATCGGGAAGAGGCTTAGAGGCTGAGCTGCTGCTGTGTCCTGTCCGCCTGCCTGTGGGGCGGGTGAGCTGATCCCGCAGTATCTTCCATGTTCCACCCCTAGAATGTGTGCGGTGCCACGACAGCTTCAGAAACTTTTCAATATATTTTGGGGCTTAGAAATATTCTTTTTCGTCCCAGGTGATTCCTTCACTTAAGTCACATGGAGGCATATTTCTGCATTTACCGTGAATTCTATTGCAAAGGGTCGTGTGAGAAGGAGGCAGAAAACGTGATTTCTCTTCTTGGGGAAGGAAATGCATTTTCCCTCAGAGCTGCTCGGCTCTTAGACCCACTGGGATATGCTAATGACCCCGAAAGTGAATTTGTGTCTAAAGAACAAATACCTGCAGAGTCAGAATCCAAATCTCCTCTCTGGGCTGTCTCTCCAGAACCCTAACAATGCCCAGCCCCAGCTGCCCTCTCCCCGTCCCCTCCCCTCAGCTACAGGCTTTCCTGGAGCCTCTGGTCTTCCCCAGGGAATGATTCTTACAAGAATCGCAGGCGTCCCAGGGGTCTGCCTGGTGCAGACAGTCCGTCAGTGGATGGACTGGGACTGCAGGGAAGGGCACCCTGGTTACCTTGTCTTCAGGAAATCTGTTTTATTTGTAAATATGAGCCCAGCCGGTGTGGCTCAGTGGTTGAGTTTCAGCCTATGAACCAGTAGGTCAGGGTTCGATTTCCAGTCAGGGCACAAGCCCAGGTTGTGGGCTTGATCCCCAGTGTGGGGTGTGCAGGAAACTCTCTCATCATTGATCTCTCTCTCTCTGTCCCTCTTCCTCTCTGAAGTCAATGAAAACATATATTTATATGAAAGATGGCCAAGACTAGTCCTAGAATTCTTCACTAAGGCAAAATGCGGACTAGAAATGGAGGAAACCGAGTTATGAAATATGCGGATACTAACCCTAAAAGGTACCAGCACTAACCCTAAAATGTAAAGTTTCATTTCCTATCGCTCTTTGCCAGACGAGTTCATCTGCTTGTAGTTCTAGTCTTACAGGCACGTATCGAAGAGCCACGGACGCTCACGTCCTTAAGAAATAGTGACGTCACATTTTCACTCTGGACCTTCCCTGGGCCTAAAGGGATGTACGGGGCCCGTATCTTGGTGGGAAGACAAGGTAGCCAGGGTGCCCTTCCCTGCAGGCCCCGGTCCATCCATTGACGGACTGTCTGCACCAGGCAGATCCCTGGGACGCCTGCAGTTCTTGCAAGAATTGTTCCCTGGGGAAGACCAGAGGCTCTAAGAAAGTCTGTAGCTGAGGGGGGTAGAGAGCAGCTGGGGCTGTGCATTGTAAGGGTTCTGGAGAGACAGCCCAGAGAGTAGAATTTGAATTCTGACTCTGCAGGTATTAGCTAAACCAATATATTTCCGTGTGTCTTTCCAACAGATTGCATACTTTATTCTAGGACCCTTGGTTGTATCTTGCAGTTAATTCATCTCACGTGGCTCATCATTTGCTCCTTGTGAGATTAGTTCATTAAGATATCGTGCATTAATTATAATCCTGAGAACTGTGCCTCTTGCTAAATCATAGGGCCTTCCACAGAGGCGTAGACGAATAGACAGATCAACCCCTAGGTGGTACCTGTGCCTCTCAGGCCAGTGAGGGGCACAGGTTGAAGGAGGGAAAACCCCCGGTATCTGTTAGTTGGCCCTCCATGTCCTCTGTTCCTTCTTCATCATCTCAGATGAAGTGAAATTCACATACGGCTGTAACAGAAGAAACTCGTTTGGCCCCTAGACCGACCACTCCATCACGAAGCCTCCAATGAAATCAGTCTAGGGACTTTCCAGGCGTTTCCCATAAAGGCCTCTTGACTCCGACACTCTGGGTAGCAGCCTGATATTGTGTGAACCAAGCTCCTGGGCTCATTTCACCCTTAAGTCCAGGTGAACGGAACAAAGGGCCACCCTGTGGAACCTCCTTGGTTTCCTGGTTAGGAAAACATCCCCAGATCACCTCCTTTTCCACGCAATAATATCTCCTCAAGGGAAGGCAAGTCTGGCTCCAGAAAAACAACATAGAAACGACATGTAATGCAAAATGGACTTATAGGTGAAAAAGATTCAACCAAATACCAGTTGTACCCCAGGCCTAGAGAGATCCCCACAGGGCTGCTTAAACCTGCTCTGGTCTGCACATCTTTGCCTACTTCCATGGAAACCAGAAACTTGGGATCTCTTGCCTTCTCTGGTTTCCCCTTTCCTCTTCTTTTAATACTTTTTTTTTAATTGAGAGAGGAAGGGAGAGGGATAGAAACCTCGATGAGAAACATCATCCATCGGCTGCCTCCTGCACACCCCCTACTGGGGCTCGAGCCTGCAACCCGGGAGTGTGCCCTGACTGGCATCGACCCCCTACTGGGGCTCGAGCCTGCAACCCGGGGGGGGGAGGGTGCCCTGACTGGCATCAAACTGGTGACCTCTTGGTTCGTGGGTCAGTGCTCCATCCGTGAGCCACACCAGCCGGGCTCCCCCTTTTCTTTTAATCAATCTTCCTCGTGTTCTCTCTCCCACTAATTGTGTCCCCATGTGCCTCTATTGCTAACAGTGTAAAGAGAGCAGTTCCTTTGAAAATATAATTTTCTTTTAAATGCATCATCATTTTGAAGTGGCCTCATAAATTCTGTTGCTGATTTGGGATCTTAAACGATATATTTATTTATATTAAAGCCGGCCTGCTGTTCATCTTAAAGGTATTATACTTGTACAGTTAACAGAAGCGATGAGCCAAATTTAATTTCCTCTCTATTCTGGAATGCTTTGCATCTTGTAATCACCATTGATTGCCTACTTACTAGTCAGAATCAATAAAAGGAGTGGATGTAAAATTGCCCAATCTCATGTTTGATAATATAATAGTCTAGTCCAAACGGAGGGTCCTGATAGCATTCAGCTGCGTCGACATTATCTGGTGATGACAGTGCCCATAGCTCAGGCCGCAGAGGAGCAAACGGAAGTTGGAAGCTCGAATGTGGAACTTTGTTTCATGTAGGACGAAGCTGACGCACAGATTCTATCAGAACGTGTATTTTTTCTGGTTTATGGACAATGTAATGCGTATTAACTTTTTATCGTTTTAATTGCATTTCCTTCCCGTGACACCTAGCCCTGTGTGCCTTTGTTTCAAGACTGTCTCAGATATGACTGATGCATTTGCCTAAAACCCATCAATCTGACGTCACAGAGACATTACAGCCTATAAACCTGTGCTCGGAGTGACAGCTCTCAATGCCAGGTTCCTGTAAGTCAGCAGCACCCTGAGGAGGGAAGTTAGGGAGTGTTCCCAGGCTCGGGGAGACAGGCGACTGCTCTGCTGTGCTTCATGGGTCTTGGAAAATCATTCCATCGAGCTCCACTGTTTCTAAAATGACTGCTGTTTCCTATGAAGTCTGTTAAATGCCGGCATCCCACTGGGAGGGAGTGGCCTTTGGACCACTCATTGGTATTCAGAATTTGAGGTCCCGAAGCAAGCATCTTTGATGAGGCTGTTGTTAAAAAAAAAGAAGCGTGGTGTGCACAGTCCAGGCCCTGTCCAGAAAGGAGCTCCTCTGAGGAAATCAGCCCTAACAGGTGATAAATTGCATCCTCTATTGGGGGAGAAATGTGCTTGTGGCGTCTTGGAAAGCGTTCGGCCGGGGAGTCGAGTCCTTTTAGTGAGTTTCCTGACAAGCAAGGTCCTTACTGTTCCCTGCACCTGGAAGCCAGAGTCCCTCCCAGACAGCTCGCCAACACGGCGATTGCTCCGAGTGTCCTCAGACACAGACCTCACTTGTGGGTTTTGATTATGAATTAATTACCTCATTGTCTGTTGCCCGTTCAGGATGGCTGGTGGATATGAGCATCTCTATTTGGACACACACCTCCCCCCGCCCCCCGTCTGTTTTTTTTTTATATGTTTTTTTCTATTTTTAATATATTTTTTTATTGATTTCAGAGAGAGTAAGGTAGAGAGGGATAGAAACATCAATGATGAAAGAGAATCAGTGATCGGCTGCCTCCTGCACACCCCACACTGGGGATCAGGCCTGCAACCCTGGCATGGGGCCTGATGGGGAATTGAACCGGTGACCTCCTGGTTTATAGGGCCACGCTCTTGACTCCCACACTCTTGACGTGTCAGAGCTAAACCACAGTCTCGCGCCCACCTCCTGAACTCAGACCAGGAGTTCAGGAGGCAATTTGATTCCTGGTCAGGTCACATGACCAGGTGTCAGGCTCAATCCCCAGTGCAGGGTGTGCAGGAGACAGTTAAAAAAAAAGAAGCGTGGTGTGCACAGTCCAGGCCCTGTCCAGAAAGGAGCTCCTCTGAGGAAATCAGCCCTAACAGGTGATAAATTGCATCCTCTATTGGGGGAGAAATGTGCTCTTGGCGTCTTGGAAAGCGTTCGGCCGGGGAGTCGAGTCCTTTTAGTGAGTTTCCTGACAAGCAAGGTCCTTACTGTTCCCTGCACCTGGAAGCCAGAGTCCCTCCCAGACAGCTCGCCAACACGGCGATTGCTCCGAGTGTCCTCAGACACAGACCTCACTTGTGGGTTTTAATTATGAATTAATTACCTCATTGTCTGTTGCCCATTTTGGATGGCTGGTGGATATGAGCATCTGTATTTAGACACACACACCTCCCCCTGCCTGTTTTTTTTTAAATATGTTTTTTCTATTTTTAATCTTTTTTTTTTATTGATTTCAGAGAGAGGAAGGTAGAGAAGGATAGAAAATCAATGATGAATGAGAATCAGTGATCGGCTGCCTCCTGCACACCCCACACTGGGGATCAGGCCTGCAACCCTGGCATGGGGCCTGATGGGGAATTGAACCGGTGACCTCCTGGCTTATAGGGCCACACTCTTGACTCCCACACTCTTGACATGTCAGAGCTAAACCACAGTCTCTCGCCCACCTCCTGAACTCAGACCGGGAGTTCAGGAGGCAATTTGATTCCTGGTCAGGACACATGACCAGGTGTCAGGCTCAATCCCCAGTGTGGGGTGTGTGGAGGCAGTCGATCCATGACTCTCTCTCATCATTGATGTTTCTCTCTCTCCTTCCCCCTTCCTCTCTGAAATCAATAAAAATATATTTAGAGCTCTTGGCGTCTTGGAAAGCGTTCGGCCGGGGAGTCGAGTCCTTTTAGTGAGTTTCCTGACAAGCAAGGTCCTTACTGTTCCCTGCACCTGGAAGCCAGAGTCCCTCCCAGACAGCTCGCCAACACGGCGATTGCTCCGAGTGTCCTCAGACACAGACCTCACTTGTGGGTTTTGATTATGAATTAATTACCTCATTGTCTGTTGCCCGTTCAGGATGGCTGGTGGATATGAGCATCTCTATTTGGACACACACCTCCCCCCGCCCCCCGTCTGTTTTTTTTTTATATGTTTTTTTCTATTTTTAATATATTTTTTTATTGATTTCAGAGAGAGTAAGGTAGAGAGGGATAGAAACATCAATGATGAAAGAGAATCAGTGATCGGCTGCCTCCTGCACACCCCACACTGGGGATCAGGCCTGCAACCCTGGCATGGGGCCTGATGGGGAATACCGGTGACCACCTCCTGGTTTATAGGGCCACGCTCTTGACTCCCACACTCTTGACGTGTCAGAGCTAAACCACAGTCTCGCGCCCACCTCCTGAACTCAGACCAGGAGTTCAGGAGGCAATTTGATTCCTGGTCAGGTCACATGACCAGGTGTCAGGCTCAATCCCCAGTGCAGGGTGTGCAGGAGACAGTCGATCCATGACTCTCATCATTGATGTTTCTCTCTCTCTCTCCTTCCCCCTTCCTCTCTGAAATCAATAAAAATATATTTAGAAAAAAATAAAAGGAGTTTGGGAGTCACACCCCTGTCTTTCGAGACAGACAGCCGTGCTCTGAAGTGGGAGGGACCCGGTGACACCAGAGGGACATAAGCAACTAGTGCCTTCCAGAAAGGATTGCAAAGCACCTTTCGAAACGTTTCTTTTCTTTTACGTTTAAAGTTGGAAGTGAAGATAGTAGGGCTCTTGCAGCCTAATCCTCCAACTTTACCCACAAGCATTGGGGGGGGAGAGGGGGGGAGAGGTTCCCCTTTCAGGTGGAATGAAACCTCCTCATTTTCCCAGATCAGGAGACCAAGTGAAGTCCAGTCCCTTCACTAACTAGTCAATGAGCCAGGAATGAAGTCAGGCTGTTTAGCCCAAAGCCTGTTCACTTGGCCTTTGCACTGGACCTCGGGGGTCTCCAGTGGGCGTGGTTGTGGGCACCTCTGGCTGCCCACAGCCAGGTTTTAGATATTTTGTGAGATCACTTTTGCCCCAATGTGTGCAGTCATGTGCACCTTGGTCTTCGTAAAAAGTTCCATGCATTTACTGCTCCTCGTTACCACCCCGCTAACCCTGTGGCTCCTGAGTCCAATTTGCTTTTCCTTGTGGAGTTCGTGACAAAAAGCGAGAGAACTTTTTATGTGCAATGTGTGAACACACTTTTAAAAAGGAACTGAAGTGAATGTATACTTGACCAGTTAAAGGGTTAAAAAAGGTAAATTTGCTTTTCTCTACTGGAAAAAAAATCCCTCCATCTCTCAGTTATTTTGAAATGAGGTGACATGCCTTCATCTCACCAGCCCTCTGTGTTTTTAGTTTCTTCTTTGGGAAGATGAGAGGCTCAACATGAGTATCTTTTAAGGTTACTGTGGGTTTTAAGTTTTTTTTTAAAAAAAATAGCTAATTATTCGGCACCTTTTTCTTCTTTTGCTCTTCGTTGACGTCAGCGATTTTTGGACATAGCTGTCGAGATTTCTTCATTTACAAAAATCGCCTTTCTCTGTGAACGGTGCAGAAGGCAGCTCCTTACAACCCCTTTCGGAAGCTGGGGGTTTTCAGATAAAGTTTAATGGCTCCCAGGCTGCGTGAGGGACCTTCGGCTCTCAGGCGCTCACATATTTCAGAAAGCCTTGGCTCATCTGTGACTGACAGTTCAAAAACACAATGATCTGTTGTGTCTGGCCCAGGCCAGGCCGGAGCACACTGAATCGATAGTGATGTTATTAGAACCAGAAATCAAATGCAAAATAGTTCCGGGGCTGCCTGCGCACTGGCCTTGCTCTTTTGATAAATCACTAATGGGTTCTGGGACAGGAGGCCGCCTGGAACAGCGAGCCTGGGGGTAAATGGAAGCGGTGATGTTTATTGTCCGGGAAACAATGGCCTTCAGTGAACGGGCTACACAAAGGATATCAGGAAAGAGGCAAGAATAGGCAAACCGTCAGCCTCCATCGCTGAGCCCTGCTAACCCGCGATGAGCCGGCAGCCACAGCGGATGCTCTGGTTGTAATAAAACAGGGATCCCCACAGGACTCCTTTGATGGCTCCCAGTGTTGCTTTCGGACCCTCGGAAGAGTTCCGCTGACAGAGGAAGTGTGTTATTCATGGCACAGCGGCCGCAGGCTCCGATCCCGCCAGCCCCGGTCCTTCCCAGGGTCACGGACGGATCAAAACTCTACCCAGAAGCAGCCGCTTACCTTTCAGGTCCTGAGGGTTGTCGATGATGAAATTGCCATTCCACACCACGGCAAAGTCCACGGCCAGGTTGCTGATGTCCATCCCGTCGTACTGGTACTGCGGGGGAGGGCAGAGGCACATGCTGGTGAGGTTATGACGGGGGGCAGGGATGCTGGGCGTCTCAGGGGACCGGACTACAGCAGGAAAGAAGCTAGGGACTCCGGTTCCCTGAGTGGGCTGAGAAAGCAGCAGCGGGCCAATCTGAGGAACCCCATGGGCCACTCAAATATCTCTGTAGCCCACCACCCTGGCTCCTAGTCACTAAGGCCAACAAGATCCAGGTCAAAACCCTTAGCTCGGCATTCAGTGCCTTCCAGGTCCAAACCGACTCCTCCAACCTTCTCTCCCTCTGCTCTCCTCCGGAAATCTCTGAATCCACTTGACTGTAAACCGACTCGCCCAAGTACCCCCCTTCCCCCCCCCCCCCCCCCCCCCCCCCCCCCCCCCCCCAAGCAGACCCTACACTGTATAAGTACAGCAGCTCCAATGGGGCAGAGCATGGCAGCCGCCGAAGCCACACAGTGTCCGGGTGGTACCACAGTCCTGCCTGGAGGGCCCAGGGCATGGCCCCAAGGCGTGCAGTCATTGGCTCGAGGGCATCACGTTATACCACGTCTTCATAGTCTGACCGACTGCTTGAGTTGATTTGGGAGATTGATGCCGTGAACATATTTTAGGGCGTAAAAAGTGGGAAGGAGCCCTCACTGGTTTGGCTCAGTGGATAGAGCATCGGCCTGTGGACTGAAGGGTCCCAGGTTGCATTCCAGTCAAGGGCACATGCCCAGGTTGCGGGCTCGATCCCCAGTAGGAGGTGTGCAAGAAGCAGCCAATCAACGATTCTCTCTCATCATTGATGTTTCTGTCTCTCTCTCCCTCTCCCTTCCTCTCTGAAATCAATAAAAACATAATTAAAGAAAAAAAACAAAGCCCAGCAATGGGTTCATGTTGCCTGTGGTTGTGATCTGCAGAGTGAATATAGGGTAAGCTGTGGGCACACTCTGACCCTAACCTTGCTCTATACGTATAAGGTTGTTGCTGTCGTTTCTGTATTGAAAATAAATAGAAGTAGGACTTGATTGTCCCAGCAAACAAAACAACCGTTTTCCTTCAGTCATTTGACCATCTCATCTACTTCATGTCATGGCTGGGTCTCACTTAGCTGCCTAGGACATTTGGGCTACGAAAATAACCTTTGTCTTATTGAGTTTCTAAGTTTTTAACTTTTTTTTTCCCCCATTTGTTTTTAGAGAGAGTGGAAGGGAGGGGCAGAGAGGTAGAGAAAAAGAGAGAGAAACATCGATGTGAAAGAGACACATCAATTGGTTGCCTGGGAATCGAAACTGCGACCCTTCTAGCCAAGGGACAACGTTCTAACCACTGAGTAACACTAGCCAGGGCTGAATTTCCAATTTTAAAGGGGACATTTTTTTATATATACTGAAGGATTAAGTGCCACCAGGGAGCAACATAATGAAAAGCCGTATTTGAGAAGGGACCACGCTTTGGAATAAGAGGTGAGCGCATGTCAGGTACAGGAGAGCGAGCTTCTGATTACTCGGAGGGAAGGCTGCCAGCGGCTTCCTGATTAAAAGTTCTGAGGCTGGATCAGAGCATCAGGGGGTTTGTTGGAAATCTTCACACCTTGTGAACTTGACTTTTATTCCTTTGAAAAATTATACAAAGTATTTTTTGCTCACATTTATATGCCACGTGGTGTGTTTCTTCTTGGAGCTCTGCAGCTATTGCTCAGGTTTTTTGTTCCTATTAATATATATTTTTATTTATTTCAGAGAGAGGAAGGGAGAGGGAGAGAGAAAGAGAAACATCAATGATGAGAGAGAATCATTGATCGGCTGCCTCCTGCACACCCCCTACTGGGGATGGAACCCGCAAACAGGGCATGTGCCCCAACAGGGAATAGAACCCTGACCTCCTAGTTCATAGCTCAGCACTCAACCACTGAGCCACGCTGGCTGGGCCTTGCACAAGTTTTGACTTGTCATAACATCAGAATCGAATTTGAGCATTTCTAGGAAAAAAGAGGAAGTGTTAGAAATGGAAAAGTGACCCCTATAAGTTGGCTCTAAAAATGTTTAAGCTCGTAAAAAGACGGAGAACAACCTAAATGAACATACATTGGGATCATGTAAGTTTTATGGATGGTGCATTCATAAAAGAGAATTTTATTTACCAGTTTAAAAGGTCCCAACAGTCTCTGAGGCACATTGAAGGAAAACAAGCAAAGTGTACCTTGGTGTTTCCCACTCAGTATGTCCCTGTACATATGCCTAGAATCCACGAGGAAGATTTGCCTAGTAAGTTAGTAATATTGCTTTTGAGCGAGGCACACATTCCAGGGTCGGATTTGGGGAGATTTATTTCTCACCCTGTGGGCCTTTGCACTTGAGTCATTTTACTGTGAAGATGGAGAGACAGGATGAGCAAAAGAAGGTTCCTTACACCCCGACTCTTCGCATGAGTTACTTAGAGTCTAGAGTTCGTCAGAACTCCTCATTTTGTCCGGTGAAGTGGGGGTGTGTCGGGTAACACGTTATGAAGGTTTTGTTTTAATTTGAAATGAAAAACAAAAATTACCAACTCCCTCTTTGGAAATACGTTGGAGGTAAATTAACCATGCAGTGATGAAGCCTTGTTTCAACCCATGACAGTAACTTCCAGAAGACAAAATACATACACTTGAATATACACCTCTTATTACAGTGAAGGCATAGTGCTAATAACTTTCTATATGAGATCATCTGCTCTATCCTCTATAATAAAAGGGTAATATGCAAATCGACCAAACGGTAGAATGACTGTTCAGAGGGGGATGGGGTGGGGTGGCGAGCAGGCGGCGCCAGGCCAGCCAACGCGCGTGCCAGCAGGCAGAGGGAGGGGACAGTGATGGGTGGGGGGGCGGTGGCGACCAGCGGCAGTGGAGGGGCAATCAAGGGGATGGGGCCGGCTGCTCACCGACCGGACGGCGCCATCCCCAGATTGCCCACCAGTGGCTTCCTGCAGAGGAGAGGGCCTAAGCCATCAGTCGGACATCCCCTAAAGACTCCCAGACTGTGCGAGGGTGCGGGCCGGGCTGAGGAACCCTCTGAAGTGCACGAATTTTGGTGCACCAGGCCTCTAGTGTAGCTATAAGCCAATAAATGAGAGTGTTTGTGTTATCTGCAACGAGTTATCCTGTGGAGATAAAAGTTCGAGTTACATAGATCAAACTTTAGAACTTCGAAGTATTTCTTTTTCCCTTTCTGGTGCCTGTAACTTTTGAAACTCACGCGCCTGAAAACTTAAAGTGTTGACTGTTTGGTTTCCTCACCACGCCCCCCACATTGTGACTTGTTCTGCAGTGGGTGCCATATGGGGTGTCCTGCATTGTGTCCCCACATCTGCGGCTCCATCTAAACCAGCCGCCGTCGAGAAATAATGGGCCCCCTTTTATTCTCCGACATGGACACTGCCATTATCTGAGCTTGCGGTAGAGCTTTCAGTGTTTCCACTCGCGGTTTCTGTTTTCAGCTCCTCTTATGGGATAAGTGCCCCATTATTTCAGTAATTGTGTATATTGTTATGGCTCTGAGTTCCTTTCTCCTGGATCTCTCTCTTCCCTCTCACTTTCTTCTCTTCTTCCACCCCCTGCTTGCTGGCTCTCTCTCTCTCTCTCTCTCTCTCTCTTTCTCTCTCTCTTCTCTCTCTCTGTCTCTCTCTCTCTCTCTCTCTTTCTCTCTCTCTTCTCTCTCTCTGTCTCTCTCTCTCTCCTTCTCTTTCTCTCTCTCTTCTCTCTCTCTGTCTCTCTTTTTTTTCTTCCTCTCTCTCTTTGCGCCTCTCTCTCTCTCTCTCTCTCTCTCTCTCTCTCTCTCTCCCCCTGTCTCTCTCTCTCAGACACACACCTGCCCCAGGTGAAGGGGGTGAGCAGGCAGCAGCCTGGGTCCTGGTGTGGCACCGGCCAGGCTCGCCTCCCCCTGGAGACTGCCTCTGTCACTCAGGAGCTGCTGTAACTACCATGGGATTCACACAGCCGGAGCACAGCACTGAGAGGGAAACCTCATCTGGTGTCAGAGCCGTTTGCTGATAAGATTGTATCTTCCTCCTGCAGACAAGGCTGGAGCTGGCGCCAGGTGGCCGTGAATAAAGGAGATTTACTTGGGGCTGGGTTTGTGAGCTCACAGCCCCTCCTCAGACCTGTATCAGAAAGGCCCAGAGGGCTCACCCCCACCTCCAGGGGGCGCCAGGGGGACGGTGGGGCCGGGGAGGAAGTGAGCTGTGCAGTTTGTTCTCAGTGGTGAACATTTCTTGCACAATCAGCCTAATCCGAATAGATGACCGGAAATGCAGGGTTCGATGAATTATGATGGTGGCACCTCCATCTTACGCCTCAGGAGCCGTAAGCAAAGCCAGGGCTGTCTGTGCTTATGGGTGAACTGAGCATAATGCACCCCCAGTTTGCATCCGGGCGGGTCTTTTTCTCATCCTGGCAAAGGGGCATCTCCAGCTTCGGGAGAAACATCAGAGTCTCGCCCGCGATGAGATGTGCCATCAGCCTATTCCGTTCTCAGAAGAAGGAAAAAAAATCCCTGCTCTTGCTGCCACTGCCTAGTTTTTAAATTGAAATGATTTTTCAAGTGCAATTTGCTTTTCTCCATTTATATACATCTCTTTTCATTCGCATTCATTGTGTTGATTTTCACCGTGCTTGTAATCAATACTATTTTCTCGGTCTAGTTTGATGCCACTGTAGTTGAGTGATTTAGAAACTGTTCGTCTAGGCAAGGGCTCTCAGCACAGTTAGCTCCGTGAGGCAGACAAAGGCCGGGGCACACGCGTCGGGAATGGCGCTCACTCAAGCTCATTGGGGTTCCAGTGCCTCCTCGGGTTATTAGCAGGTGCTTTGGGGCAAATTAGCCATTAATATGATTACTTTTCATTTATAAAATGGCAATTATAATGCCTCTCCCACAAGTGGTTGTGTGTGGTGTTATCATGAGTGTAGTAAAGAGCTGACTTAGAGCTGGGCATATACTAGGTGCTCAATAAATGATATTTATTTTTGTTACTATCTTATTAAAACACAGGAGGGTGGTAATATGCATAATCCCTGGGCACAGACAATAGTGTGAAGAAGGCCTGGGTGGGTGAGGAAGTGGGGTGGAAAGAGTCAGTGAGGGACAAAAGAGGACAAGTGTAATACTTTCAACAATAAAGATTAAAAATAAAATAAAAATGTTTATTTTATGTACCTAACGGTAAAGTCTGAATCTGTAAATTAGTAGTTGAAAGCGTTTACTCCCATATGAGAATTTATTCAGTGCTTAATAGTCCAGGCTGCAAAGGGTTTAGATGTACTGTGTGCACAATGGTGTCTACCGATGGCTTTACGGCAAATGTAGGCACGTTTGTGTGTAGGCAGTAACTAGGGACATGTGAGGTGTGTTCTACCTGCTTCTGGCATAATGCCTACATGAGGGTTTTATTCTTTTTGTTTAAGCCAAAAGGGCCCTTGTGGGAAATAAAAGCTTAAATGCAATTGTTCATAAAGGAACACTATGAATTTATTAACCCCAGTTTGGCAGTATGGAAATTTATCTCAGTCTCGTTTCATTTGTCGGCATAGTCTTCAGAGGCGAAGTCTAAAGTTGACTTTTCTCGTCTCCTCCTATTTCCTGAAATATACACATTATAATTTTAACCGTATTTTTACGTATGCTAAAAATGTTACCGCAGTAGCTGCTCATGCTGGGATCCTGAATGTCGCTAACTCAGAGCCTCTGTGTGATAAGTTATTAAAAACAACATGGAAGCCGAAACCAGTTTGGCTCAGTGGATAGAGCATTGGCCTGCGGACTCAAAGGTCCCAGGTTCGATTCTGGTCAAGGGCATGTACCTGGGTTGCGGGCACATCCCCAGTAGGAGATGTGCAGGAGGCAGCTGATCGATGTTTCTCTCTTATCGATGTTTCTAACTCTCTATCTCTCTCCCTTCCTCTCTGTGAAAAGTAAATAAAATATATTAAAAAAAAAAAAAGAAAAAAACAACATGAAAGAGTAAGGTAGAGAAACTGGCTACCGAAAGGCGCGTTGCAATAAACCTGATAAAATCCACAATCCCTTTTACGAAGGAGGTAAATGTCTGTGTACCAGAAGGTAATTTCTCACAACACACAACACCCGCACGTAAATGGTAAAACTCCTTGTATGTTTCTCTCCTGGCGAGAACCGCAGCTCTGAGCCAGGCACTGACGGGGTTATTCCTAGAGAGGCACGTCACATTTTTTTTTTTTTTTGCTACGTCTCCGTGGCTTATTGATATGACTGTCACCCTAGAAACCCAGTGAATTCAGAGATGCGGTTGCCTTTCTGCTTGGCTTTTCACGGAGGTACATTTCAGGAGCCTGCTGCCTGGTTCGGCAGGAAAAGCCAGAAGGGTAATTGTCCACACACACTCCTGGTTGCCTCCTGAATCCTGAATGGGAGGTGCTGCTCCATGAGTCACCCCACAATAGCACCCTCAACGCTACCTGAAATAATCATTGCTTCATTAGCTGGTCTTTCCTTTGTCCTTCTCTCTCTTCCAGTCCTACATTAAACAGGAGGTCACAGAGCCACGGGTGGGAGAGAAATCCAGCTAAGGGGGTCGTTCATTGGGAGCTGAGGGTTTGGAGTTGGAAAAGGGACTTCAGCTACCTAAGATTAAGTTTCTTCTTCTGTAAAGTGGGTATAACAATAGTATCCACCTCTTCCGACTGTTGGGAGGAATACATGAGATGATACGTTTAGTTGTAAGCATGGCGTCTTTCGCTGTGTGTTGATGACTTCACGACAGATCTACATACAGAATCAGGGACCTTCTCTTCTAATTTCTGCCCAGGCGACATGGGTTGAGTCCTAGTGTTAGTACTTGACCTTCCCCCTTCCCATGGTCAACCTCTCTTTCTTGGCTTCCTGCATGTCTGTGTTGCAATGCCATCCATCAGCCATTGAAGCAGCGGGTCTTCATTTCTCCCAGCAAAGGAATTCTCCTGTGAGGGCCAATCCCAGTGCCCAGGCCTTGAGGACCTCCGCTGTTCTCTGCTCCGTCAATCCCTGTCTGGCGCCCACCTTCTCAAGTGCAACCCAAACAAGGAAGTCGGAGGCTGGAGTTCTGAGGGTGAGGTCAAGCGTGGATACAGAGGCCCAACCTCACCAATCGCAACTATTCATTTAGGTCCGTTTTATAGGTTCCTGCAGAACTTGGGGTTGTCACTCAAAATGGTCTCTGGTCACTGTAGTGGACTTTGATCATTTTTTAGCTCTCTTACTGGCCATGGGCCTCTCTATTTAAAGGGACATCCCCACTCTGTGTAATATTATTAGAATATAGTCCCCTGTCTTGGAATACAGAAGTCGAGAAAGATAAGTAAGCATTTCCAAGGCCTTTTGGCAGCCGCGTTTCAATGTGACATGACTTGGCCAATCAGATGCTTCTGTTTCAGGCTTTGAATCCATAAAAAAACATGGTGAGGATGCAGTCATGCTCACCTGTGATGGTCAATGGCAGCATCAAGTACATACCAGATGGTCACATATATAATAGGATGTCTTCTTCAATTGCTCAAGGGGAAAAGCAGATGGTGGAACTAGTATTTGGTTTGAGGAAGTCTGAGGGGGAGGGTTAGATGCTGTTAAAAACCTGTTGTTACAGCAGACATGAGGGCAACAAGGAGTTAATCTTACCATGGAGCTAAGATTATATATGCATATTGGCCCCGGGCGGTGTGGCTCAGTGGTTGAGCATCAATCTATGAACCAGGAGGTCACGGTTCAATTCCCTGTTGGGGCACATGCCCTGGTTGTGGTTTCAATCCCCAGTAGGGGGCGTGCAGGACGCAGCTGATCAATGATTCTTTCTCATCATTGATGTTTCTATCTCTCCCTTTCCCTTCTTCTGGGAAATCAATAAAAATATATATTTTAAAAAAAGGTTATATATGCATATTCACTATCCACTTGTCCTCAAGTCTTCTGTGACTTAAGCATTTTTCATTGCTTGTGGCTATCAAAGTGAGTTCGCTGCATCTATAATGACAATCACAATATAAGCAATTTTATTAACCTGTCAATTATTATTCAGCTTTCTTATTGCAGTTGCATCCCAAGTCAAGGAGGGTGTTCAAAATTGCAGGCAGTGTTTCTTCATATTCAAAGTGCTGAGTTTCATCTTTTCCTTTCATGAATGAGAAAGGGGGTGGCCATGCAGGTATCTAACTGCTTCTAAAACTATGAGGATACTCCTGGTTTACTTCATCCAAAGTTTAGATATTCTACTGATTGAAATTAGAAGGTTAGTTTGTGGAGCTATGCATGCATTTGGACTTTGTCTCATAAGAAATTACTGTTTTAATTATTCCCTGAGGTAGAGGTTTTCAAAATGTGTTATTTGGATGAGACCACCCTATAAAACAGAGTTCTGTGGTTAGGCAAGTTTGAAGAAAACTACAAAAAATAACTTCTTGAACATCTACACTATATATTAGTTCATATGTATTATCAGATGATATATGTACGTATGTATATAATATAGATGGTGTCCTCAAAAATGTATGTGTACATACTTACTGCTGATAGCTCAATTGATGTTTCTTTCTTTTCAGATTTAATCCATTGGAAGTAATAATTATTCAAAGGATAAATACATTTTGGGGGGACACCCTGTATATAAGCTACACCCTGTATATAACAACTATAAGCTAATAGTTACACTTTATAACTACAGTGTATTAAGAGATCCACTTTGGGAAATGTTGCCATAATACGCGTCCCTCTATTGTGGTTTTTTGGGGGTATTTTTGCATTACCTACTTTTAACAACAGACACTTCGGGTTCACATGCCCCCATGGTTCACTTCTGCCTACTGATTAGTTCTGTGATTTTGAGCATGTTATTTAATTTTTCTCTGCATCATTTCTTCATCTGGACAATGAGGATAATAACATCCATGTCAGAGAATATTATGAAAATCCAATGATTTATATTTCTACATGCTTTGAGGAGTGCCTGGCTTATGGCAAGCATTTTATAAGTGTTGCCTTTTATTATTGTGAGTTTGTTTTTTTTCCAGGCTAAGTTCAAGTCTTCATTGACACCCCCTTCTGCATGGAATCTTTTCCCAAAGCCCTATCACATGTAGTTCTTTTTAAACCCAGTAACTGATACGCTACTTGCTAATTGTATGCCTGGGCCCAGATTTTTCTATTTGGTGATTCTTTCCAGTTCTAGTTCAAGGAATGTTATATTGAATGTCAGAGAAACCAATGCCTGTGAACACAGCGTTTACTGAATAAATCCCACAAGCAATCACACCCACATCTGAAAACAGGAAATTGCAGGTAGCGAGGCCATATGGGGTTAGACTGAGACGAGACTTCTTGCAGTTCTGGGGCATTTTGTGCTGTTTTGCTCTCTTCTGGGGCCCTTCCCCTCTCTCTCCTAGCAGACCGACTGGCTCTGTTTGCTCAGTTTTGCTGCTTTCCCATATGTTCTTGCTCATCGGTAGGTTCTCCTTGCTAAGGCCGATATCACTTGGCTTTGCATCAGGGCTCCCACAACTAACAAACTCCATCTCTCAGCACCTGAGTTCCAAATTCCTAGGAAAGAGTTATCAGACCAGACTGTGGTTTGGGTCCCTGGCTCAACTGTCCACTCCTATTTCTGTTAACTAAAGTCTAAGTCAGAGCATCAACTGGCACAATCATGACCACTTAGAGCAGCCCTGCTGTAGGGGTGGTGGGTGGAGAGCACTCCCAGTACTAGAGATGGGCATGGGAGGTGCCAACACCACGAAGGGTCACCATCTCCGCAGTAGGGAGAGATCTCTTAGCATTTTCTTCTAGAACGTCTGTTGTTTCTACTTCCTTTTCCCACCCAAGAAGAACCAAAGGATGCCAGGGAAAATGTGTTGTAACCAAGCATTTGAAACCCAACGTCTTAATTTCATGGAAATTTCTCAACACCAGTTTCCGGGCGGGGTGGGGGAAATAATACAATCTAAAGGTGGCTTCACTCAGATTCCATGGGTTAAAAACACCGTCTTGAGGAAGCCCGTTCCTCAGTAGGATCTGCCTACTGTGTCAGGTGAGGCTGAATACCAGTCTGTTCTGCCCTCCTGGACCAAGTGTCCCCTGAGATGCAGCCGGTGGCTCCTTTTCACTCTTGCAGTAGCCAACCTGCAAGGAAGGTTTGGTCTGCAGGACACAAAGTGAAGCTCAGGACACCAGGTGACGTAGCTGAAATCTGAAATCGTTAAATTCAAGATCCCCAGGAAGGAAGCAGCTATTTTTGTATTTCCCCGTCCATCCAACGTTATCAGAATTAGCTCCCATGCAAACCATTTCCTCGGGGAAGATCAACCAGTTCCTCCCCCCCACCTGTGTGTGCCAGCTCTTAGGGGCCCTCCTGTATTTTTCATTCTGCTTCCCTTCCTCTTCATTCTCTGGAGCACTGATCATGAAGTGTGCCTGCCCTCCCCCGGGTGGCAGGGGTTGGTCTACTTGATGGTATTATAATCGCCCCATGCTTGCGGATGTCCCGCCTGTTTCCTCTCTCCTTTGAATGCATTTGTTCCTTTCGGTTTAGCCTGACAGTGACATGTCTCCACAGACAATGGAGCGGGCATCCCGCACCACGTAAACATTGTGTCACACGTTGTTCTTGAAGTCAGCATCCTTCTAAACTGGTTTGCACAGGGGCCCCGCCCCGGCCGCCTTAAACTAAGCCGGCTGTGCAACAGGATCGCGCACACTGAGCCGACGCATCACCGGGAGCCGAGGAGATGAATTACCATTCGGGACGGGGCGCAGATTAATTATTTTGTTTGTGTATTATGTTCGTTAAGTGGTTGCCGGATTGCTGCCCCGAAGATTGATTACTTGTTCCATTTGCCGTGTGGTTTCTGTGGGGAAAACATCCTTCAGGATTCATCACTTCTGAAAGCCCAGGGGGCCCGGTTGACACGCGAATGCTCCAGGAAAGCTGTGACGTGGAGGCCAGGCTGCGCGAAGTGTGTTCTTTACGTAAACACCTGCAGTGCGGCTGCCGGAGTGGCCATGGGGGTGTTTCCCGTGGGGAGGAGCAGCCCATGGGGATGCGATTGAGCTCATGCCAACCGTGCAGCCTGGAAACGCAGCCCACCTGTTGGATTGTGGGATTGAGGAGAAGAAGCTGAAATAGCAAAAGGAGACTTGGTGATCTCTGGGCCTCCTGACTGTCCCGGACCCCACTTCCCCGTGGCAGCCACGTGGTGGTGGCTGCGGCCGCTGCTGCTTGAGTCTGCCCTCTCGGTGGCACTCGCGAGCCCCCATTCCTTGGAAAGAATCCACAGTGCATTCCTTCAGGGAAGCCACGTGGGGTTGTGTGAGGCCAGAAAACACCCATTCCCTGCTGTGTTCAAGGGGTGACCCCCAGCACCCGGGAAGGACTTATATTATTAATAGGATTATGTTGCAATAGGGGCAGAACACATTTAAATAGAGAAGTACTCTTGAAAGAAACAATGAGCTAAGATGAAAAAAAGAGAACAGCCTTTTGTTTGGCGAAAGGCTGGCCTAATCTGTCCCTCTGGGGACGGAAGAATGCATCGGTTAAGCATGCGTGTGTGTTCCATCCCTCTGTGACTGACTGCTTATGGCTGCATTAGACGGGCAGTTAGGACTGAAAGAGACTTCGTATGTCCCTGCCAAGTATGCTGTCCCTTCGCCCAGAAGAGAAAAGCTAAAGAATATTTCTCTCTTTTCCTTCCGTTTTTGACCTTATTATTTAGGTCTATTAATCATCTTCATAAACAGCTACAACAGTAACAGTAAATACTTAGCCATGGGGCACTGAAGATGCTCAGGACTTTTCATATGGTGGGTTAAAGTTAAGCAGGCCTGTTCACGAATAACCAGCCCAGTGAACGGGGAAATAATGAAAATGAAATGAAACCCACCTCGGGGTTGAGTCACAGCTTTCCCTGTCTGGCTGGAAGTTTCAGAAGGTCCGCCATTGACAAACATGACCTGCTTCTCAGCATTTCAAACCACTGTGGATGTAAGATGGTTAAACGTCTCAACCAACCATTATGTCATGACGGCAGAGGTAATTCTGCTCCATACAAGTGCCTTAATTGCCCAAGGAGAGAAACAGCCTGGAGCGTAGGTGCAGGACATTGATGAATGAGAAGATGAGGCATAGCAGTTGTTGTGGAGTTGATTGGCTTTCTCCAGCGGTTCAAAGACTAGAAATAAAAAAAGCAAATGCATCCACCACACTCTAAATCTCTCTAGGGCCATTTTGATGACATTCTTTTCCTGCGTGACTTAAAAAGTTGGAACTAGATGGGGAATTAATTGTTTACACATTTCCCTTTGTCATTGACTCTCTTGTTGTTTCTGTGCGGGTACTTAAGTTCAAGTCCAGGCAGAAATTCTAGTAATTCAAGTTTTTTAGCAGCCCCCGTCCCTGTACCACTACCCCCCAACCCCCAACCGCCCTCCCCCCCAAAAAAAGCCTTCAGTTCTGAAAAACTGAGTTTTCTCTCTTGGGAAGTGGGGCTGAGACTATTATGGGAATAAAGTTGCCTATAAAACAAGTTTTCCAGGGTTTGAAAACTGTACATTCAGCATATTTAGAAATCGCTCAAAATCCTGAAAAATAGGGTGTTTTTCTCAGCACCCGATACCCTCCTCCAGTGCTCTTCTTTCATACATTATTATATCTTTTCCAGCTCAGACCTATTCTAATAGATAAGTTTCTTACACTGTTGAACTCTTAAACTCTGAGGAAATTGAAAACGTGTATTGGGGCCCTAGCCAGTGTGGTTCAGTGGATAGAGCATTGGCCAGTGAACTGAGCGGTCCCAGGTTTGATTCTGGTCAAGGGCACAGGCCCAGGTTGCGGGCTCGATCCCCAGTGGGGGGCATGTAGGAGGCAGCCAGTCAATGATTCTCTCTCATCATTGATGTTTCCATCTCCCCTTCCTTTCCCTTCCTCTCTAAAATCAATAAAAATATACTTTAAAACAATGTGTATTGGGAAGCTCATTGGGTGGTTTATAGCTATAGTCTTCTTAAAGGGGACATGTTAAATGTGTCTGTAAGAGTGCAACTTTAAGTTAATGAAACGGGTTTCATCTATTGTTTACTGAAGTCATTTCATTACTTTATGGTCACACCTCCAGCATCTAAAGGTCCCTGTAATTATTTGATGGCTAAATATGACTGTCCTTTTCACACAGAAATGACAGGATCGATCCATTGTTATTCCCAGCCCTCAGGTTAGTTTGATTGCCTTTTCCACCGGCCTCTCAGCAATGTTCTCGTGTCACCAAAGATATCTCTCAGGAGACACGAACCAAGGTGAGGAGCATGGGGTGCTTTCTGGAGCAGCATTCATTCATTCAGTCAGTCATTCACTCACTCATTCAATCAGTCAGCCAAAGAGTAAAGGTATTGCATACTTACGAGATTTCAGACCCTCTGCTTCTGTTTTCTGCATGAATGCAAGTCATGATCCCGGCCTTCAGAGAGGTCAGGGCTTTGTGGGAGGACCTGCAAGGTTAACCTAATGAGCCTACCAGCCCAGAGAGGTTACCTGGAGCACCCAGGGAGGACCACCTGTCAGCCAGGTGGTCCATGCAGAGGGCGCCTCATCTGCTGAAGCTGCAGAGAGCACCTGCTCAAGACATCGCTGATGCCTGAAGGAGGAGGAGACAGCGAAGGGAGGCAGGCGATGAAGGTCAGGCAAGACTAGGAAGGTCTTTGCGAGCCGTGCATTTGGCTGGAGAGCACGTGGAGGGTTTAATTGAGAGGAGGTCTTGTGTCCTATTAGTATCGCATCCGAGCTGAATTAATCAGCCATCCTTTATGCCTTCACTTTACCTGTCAAAATGTCCAAACTGGTTCTTCTTTTTTTTATGCTTTTGGGTGTGTTTTTTTTATTGTCCAAACTGAGCCGGTTTCCATTTCTGACAGATTTGACTTTGAAATGTTTTTGCTTCCCTGAAAGATAGGGAGAATTCTATTTCTGGTCAGAATTTCCCACTTCTCTCTTCCTTCCTCAGCTACCTGCTTGAGGTCTTCCCCCACGCTAAATTAGAACGGCAAATCGACTTCAAATATACAGGGTTTTTTTTAAAAAAAGATGATATGCTATTCATTTTTCCCCCACGCTAAATTAGAACGGCAAATCGACTTCAAAATATACAGGGGTTGTTTTTTTTAAAAAAAGATGATATGCTATTCATTTCCTATCTGCCTGTATAATTAGTGTTGGACTGAATACACCAGTTTAGAAATCACTTTGGGTCATAATTTATACAATTGAAAATCGAAAATATTTTCATTGCTGTGAGAATATCACTGAATTTCACTTTTGTTAAAAATCTTTTCAAGACTAGAGCACAGCCTGATCTAGGGAAATATTTGAGAAAAGTCAGCCTTGTGACGTGTGTTCATTTTAAATATTTCTCTTATAGTTGAAATATAAATGGGGAAATAAGACTATGTGTGATAGAATGCACCCGTCTCTTCAATACTTTCTCTCCATGTCCCAGTCAGCTCTTCAGAAATAGAGAAGTTGCCCCCTTTTTACCTAAGACAATGAAAGGGCCGAAACCCACTAATGCTGTCATTTTGGACATCATCACGAATACGCTGAATTGCTACCCAGCTGCCCAAGTCACTTACTTGTATCCAAATATACCAGCTTAGCTCTACACAGCCAGTTTTTATTATTTTTATACTTTTTTTGTTTTTGTTTTAATTGATTTTGCAGAGAGGAAGGGAGAGGGATAGAGAGTTAGAAACATAGATGAGAAACATCTATCTGCCTCCTGCCTGCACGCCCCCTGCTGGGGATCGAGCCCGCAACCAAGGTACATGCCCTTGACCAGAATCGACCCTGGGACCCTTCAGTCCACAGACCAACACTCTATCCACTGAGCCAAACCCGTTAGGGCTAGTTGTTATTTCTTTTTAAATATATTTTTATTGATGTCAGAGAGGAAGGGAGAGGGAGAGAGAGATAGAAAACATCAATGATGAGAGAGAATCATTGATCGGCTGCCTCCTGCATGCCCCATACTGGGGATTGAGCCTGCAACCCGTGCCCTGACTGGGAATCAAACCATGACCTCCTGTATCGTATGTCGACACTCAACCACTGAGCCACACCGGCCGGATAACACAGTCAGTGTGAGTGCTACACAGCGCCATGCTCTGAGGATGGTGACGGAGTCAGGTGGGGGAGGGTTAGAGCCCTCTTTCTGTGGGCCCAGCTGAAAGAACCCTCCTGACATGTTCATGGGGGGATGCAGGCCAAGGGGTGCAGAACAAAGGTGCCAATGGACCTGCTGGAATTTCCCAGAACCAATTATCTTATCCCCCTATGTCCCCGGCAAGGAGCGAGGGCCGCACACGCCACAGTCGTAACCCAACATTCTTTCCCAGGCTTTCTCTCTGGTGCAGTGGCCTCAGGCCTTTTGTAACCCGAGGAGCCTTTTCGCCAAGAATATTTTGTTATTTAGGACATTGTCAGTGATTATCGGCCCTCCTCTCCTATTTTCCAATTCCAGGCACTGGGATTAAAGCATCACATGAAGACACGGCCAGGTTAATCCCTCGCTCCACCTGCCGCGTCCGTGTTGTCCTGAACAGGTGGGATCAGCCACATCTGGGTTTATAGGATGAATTTCATTACGTTGAATGCTCTTGCTGGGATTATGTGTTTTTTTATTTAATGTTTTGCCCAGGGCTGCTCTTAATAAGTATGTAATGGCCCTACGAAGTTTTGGATTTTTTTTCCCCACTTTAATAGTAGCTGAGAAAAAAAAAAAATCCCCATGATGTTACTGGAGAAATTGTCATTGTCACTGCATGTTTAAAAATGCAGGCTCATCTCCCTGAATTAAAGCCTGTTATTTCATCTACTCCCTAAGTGAAATGATCCAAAAAAAAATATCTAATGAGAACAAAAACAACAGAGAACAGACTCCCTGCATTGTATATTATTTATAAAAGAAAAGCAACTGGAGTGTCCACTTAGATTGGGGGCCGTGCTTAAACAGTTTATAATAACAGCCGACACTCGGTGGCAATTTTCATGCGCCACGATCCAGTCCAAACACTTCCTTCCTCACTAAACACCCTGTTTAGGCCCTGATTTTCCAAATGCGGAAACCGAGGCACAGAAATTAAAGAACTCACTTGCGTTCACAGACAAGGACATGGCAGAGCGGGATTGGAACTCAGGGGCCGTCTCCGGGGTCCACAAGGCCACGCCCCTGGGTGCCTTTCTTAACCAGAGGGGGCGCCAGGGTTCCTGCAGTGAGCGCACAGCGGCAGGCTTGACCTCTAACCTCTGACCTCTGGAGGGAGAGACTTTAGTCTGAAAGTGTGACCATCTTCACTCACACAGAGAATAAAGCCATCTGATTGCTGCTGCTGTTACTGTCTGTTGTTTGTTTTAATCCTTGGGATGGAGGAAAGGGGGCGGGGAGGCATTACAAAGAAGCCAAAATGTTTCCCCTGAAACGCCCAGAGTGAGAATGGTGAGAACCCCAAGGAGGCCCTAAAAACTAGCCAGCTCTCTGATCCTGGTGACCAAACTTTGATTGGAACTGGGGACAAGAAATAAAAAACAGTTAGGAAAAGCTGGTCTTAAAAAAGGCACTATGGAAATGATTGGGTTTTAAAAGCCCGAAAGCCGTTAAAACTATAAGCATGCGCTCCTCAAATACCAATGTTTTTTAATGCTAGACTGATTGTTTCCATTTTCTTCCCTTATATTTACTTTTCTTGGTATATTTCTACTCCATCAAAGCTCCAAAGCAGTCCGCAATTTACAAATCTCCAGTTGTTTCCATTTGCATTTCGGTCCTTTCACACGAAGTCATCACCAGGTCAAGGGAGCAGATAATGGCCATTGGAAAACCTCAGTGTGGCCGTCACAGGGACACACCGACAGGGCCCCTGGGAGGGTCGCTGTGCGGGGTCAGGCACCATCCCATGTAAGGCATGAAACGTACGGCAGTTAGCACAGCAAAGACCTTCAAAGTCACCGAGTTTAACTCTGAAGTCCTTGTTTTGGATGATTTTCATAGATAGGAATCCAGAACCTTCTAGCTCTCATTCCCAGGCCTTTTCCTTCGCGCTCTACTCTTTATTTTCTTTCCTAAAATATTATTCTGCTGGTAATGAACAAGTCACGTTTGCTACGTCTGTGTTACCCTCATGGTCTGTTCCTCCCCGACCAGATAAACACCTCAGCCTGACTATTGGCTTCATTCAAATAGCAGTCAGCAACTTCTCTCCGGTGTGTGTGATGTGCGTGCTCTCGATGCCAGAGATATTTGCAGCCTGATTTCTTTTTTATCAGGACTCTATTTTTCTTCTTTAAATGCTTATTCACGTCTTAGGAGTGACGTAGTGCATTTTAATTACTCAAGGTGGTAGCTGGGAGTTAAATAAATACATGAATGAGAAGATCTTAGAAATCTCTTTTGTTGACTGGAGCATGTGGAACCCACATTTCCCGGGAACATATTTGCGTTCTTTTAACAGGTTAATGGGGGGGGGGCGCAAAAAGCAAAAAGATAAAAGTCCATCAGATGGTGGTGGGCATAGTGGAGACACTGCCCTGGTGCACAACTTTATTCCTCACTGTGAGTGTTCTTGAGCAGGGAAACCACTGTGGTGCAGAATGGAGTGGAGTGAGAAGCAGCCCATTAGACCATCTGGTGGCAAAGGACCACAAACCATTATCTCACACAAACTGCGCATTCACTCAGGTGGGAATTGCTGTTGTAGACAGTTCTGATGAAGGAGAAGGAAAGGCCGCGGAGTCGCCGCCTTTGTCATGAAGGGGAATGGGAGTCCACAGAACCCAAAGCTTTGACACATGGCGAATCCCAATTCGTGTTCCCCTGTTCATGGCTCAGGGCCAGGGCTTCTGGGAGAATGGATACGTGGACCTGAGAGTGGGTGTGGGTATAGGAAAGTTAATAACACTTCCAAATTAGCCGGCTTTCTTTCTTTCACTCTCTCTCTCTCTTTTTTTTCTCTTAATTTCCCGAAAACCTGTAAGATAGGCCGGCTTATCCCTTTGAGGCCTCTGCTCATTTTTGAGGCCCATTTGATACTCTTTCCACTGAGGCGTTCATCATGAAGTTGGTCTTTTCCAATCATGAGTGGTGAATACGAGCCGTTGTAAGAATGTAGTAGGAAGGGTGAGCACCGTGGGGCTGGCTGCTCAGTGGAGTGAGGTTGCTAATGAAGGCTTCCTGTTACCCAGCTCTTGTCTTCGGGGGTAATTAGCCTGAGCAAGGCAGGTTAGAGACGTTCTTCCCAGGTTTTGTACAGCGTGACTTCCCACTTAGCATTTGTCTCCTTCCAGGCCTATAACCCGAGGCAATCACAGAGCTTCCCCACGGGAAAGATGCCTTTCAGAGTTATGCTTACGGCACTTGCCTTTATTAATTTTATGAGGGGCAAATCCATTTTACCATTCATTTTAATGTTTGAGCATTCAAGGATTTGGGGCTTGCATTGGTAAGTATTGTTATTATTTTTAAAAAAATAGAAATAAGGTATAATGACAATCAATCATGACCCAAACACATCTTAATTAAATATTTTAAAACTCCACATTCTTTTCAAAAAATATATTATGCTATTTCTCTTAGGAGTCCTCTTATCAGTCTGTTGCAACATTGTAAGGAACTAAGTGATCTTGGTTGATGGATGTCAGAGATGGCAGGAGATTAATCTAGAATCCTAGCTCTCTAGTCATTCGATTGAACAAATCTATGCCGACATCTTTCCACTTTGTCTATAGAATACACATACACCCACAGCGCACACACACTCACACTCACACTCACACTCACACACACCCTTCTGTTTCCCAGAAGTCTTACCCACACCCCACCACCATTTTACCACCCAGTTGCTCCATAAGGTGACAGGGAGAGAGACTTCTTATTGGTCATCTTACCTCCCTCACAGTTCATTGGAGGTTGACCCAGTCCCTGCCATTTTTCTTTTCCTTGTGAGGGCTGAAGGGGCCGCTCATGACAGAGATTTCTCCATTAAAAATGCAACCCAGCCCTAACCGGTTTGGCTCAGTGGATAGAGCATCGGCCTGTGGACTCAAGGGTCCCGGGTTCGATTCCGGTCAAGGGCATGTACCTTGGTTGCGGGCACATCCCCAGTGGGGAGTGTGCAGGAGGCAGCTGTTCGATGTTTCTCTCTCATCGATGTTTCTAACTCTCTATCCCTCTGCCTTCCTCTCTGTAAAAAATCAATAAAATATATTTTTTAAAAAAATGCAACCCAGAGTGCCAGCGGGAGAAGCCACTGTCACAGAGTCAAATTCTCGGAGTAACATGCCTGCTTGTGTCTTGTATCATGTCTTTAAACTACGTAGTGGTTTCTCTGAGTTCTTGTTAGAGATCTTTTTTCTTCCCTTGTTCAAACGTCTGCCATGAAATATCAGAAGTTTAACTAAGCAGGTAGCCATCAGCAGCTTGAAGGCAGTTCTGTATTGATGTCTTCCCAACGGTGGTCCCTGCGATTGTGTTGCTGGCGTGGTCATTTCTATTCACGCTCAGCTGCCATTGAAAAGCCACAGAGTATGACACGCCGTACGCCGATATGAAAAATACCATTCAGCCGCTGTGTTATTCCAAGCTGTGCCTCTGCACAATAAATTGCTCCAAATTTGGTGAAAACCCAAAACAAGTCACCTTGAGCTGAAAGGCAGGCGTTGAACAGTGAGTGGCTTTTTAAAACAGAAAACAAGCTCAGTGCGTTTGCCCAATTAGAGCCACACAGTGGTGTATTCATGTTTCAATATTGTCTGACCTGTCACTTGTATGGAGTTTGTCGTGCTTTGATCAAAACCGTGTTATCATGTCTGCAACATAGTTCCTGTAAGATCTGCAAGTCCCACTGCAGGTTGCTGTGGTTGGCTCGTTTGCTCCTTGACTATTGTTCCTGCAAAGCTCAGGCTGTGTGATCAGGCAGATTTCAACCTGAAATGAAGCTCTTCGAATTCTCATCTCAGCAAAGTCATAAAACTATACAACACCACCAAGACTCAGTTGCCTCGCTTACAAAATGGGAAGAATATGTTCATTATGAGGATGGAAGTAAACAGCATGTAGCATTCAGTAGGCCTTTACTCGTATTTCTGTTATGATCAACTACACCGTCAGAAAGGCTCACGAAAGCTCCATTCATCTCCAGAATACCAACGTTTTGCTCACTTTCTCGCTGTAGAGCGTATGAACTTCACTCCCCAAAGAACAGTTCCCTCCTTTGTCCTTGTCAAAACCTGACATATTTCTTTGAACTTAAAAATTAAGTTTTTCAATGAAAGTTATGTTCTGTAAAGAAGGTGAGTTAGGCCCGGCTGGTGTGGCGCAGTGGTTGAGCATCGACCTATGAACCAGGAGGTCACGGTTCAATTCTTAGTCAGAGCACATGTCCAGGTTGCAGGCTCGATCCCCAGTGTGGGGTGGGCAAGAGGCAGCTGAACAGTGAGTCTCTCTCATCATTGATGTTTCTATCTCTCTCTCCCTCTCCCTTCCCCTCTGAAATCAATAATAAAAAATATATTTAAAAATATTTTTAATTGAAATTATAAGAATGGCGGTCAGACAAAACCAGTTAGAGCTCAACAAGTGTGTTCTAAACAAATTTATGCTCTTCGTGCATTTGTTAGTTTAGTTTACAATTTCCAAGTTTTCCTTTTCTATTTTTTTACAGATTCAGCTTATGAGTCATTAATAGCATACACTCAGAAGCTTGTATATAAAGCAACAAAAGCATGCTGGTAACGGACAGACACCAAGCCTCCGTGAATATGAGTCCCAAATAACCTAATTATGCTATCATATCATTTGTAACAGTTTGGTATGGATTGATATTTAATTAAAAATAGGTAATAAAGGAATGTAAACTGTAATTGAAAAATAAAATTTAAAAAAAATAAAAGAAGCAATAGGTAGGAAAACACACAGTCTGACACAGCAGTGCGGGCTCTCTGAGTCTGTGGCTAAACAGATATTTCTCCATCTTTGGGTCCAAACAGTGCTACCATCTGAGCCAAGAGCCTGATAAGGTATAGAGCTTTGCAGGCTCAACTCCAATCATGTTTGGCTCATGCATATATATTAGTAACCTCAGAATCGAGGCCAGGCACTGTCTTTTAAATGCATTGAAAAAATGGCATTAATAAAAAGAGGGAATTACGGGGAGGTAAGACCTGTTCTGTTTAGTACCCGTTCTCAAAACAATGATGCAGAAATTCCAGCGAAAACCGTCTCTTCCAGTTAAAATAAGAGCCTGATAAGGTATAGAGCTTTGCAGGCTCAACTCCAATCATGTTTGGCTCATGCATATATATTAGTAACCTCAGAATCGAGGCCAGGCACTGTCTTTTAAATGCATTGAAAAAATGGCATTAATAAAAAGAGGGAATTACGGGGAGGTAAGACCTGTTCTGTCATGTTCAGTACCCGTTCTCAAAACAATGATGCAGAGTTTCCAGAGAAAACCGTCTCTTCCAGTTAAAACTCCCTCCTGACCAAGGAGCGATGCCGGGAGCTTTTAAAAGTCAAATGGGAATCAGCTTCGGGAAAATAGCCCCGGTGTTTTCAGCGACTCGGCCACACATGTTTATGGAGCGCCTGCCCCAGTTCCACACACACCCAGCCTTCCCACAGGGACTCGATGTTTCTAACGCTCTATCTCTCTCCCTTCCTCTCTGTAAAAATATCAATAAAATATATTTTTAAAAAAAAGTCAAATGGGAATCAGCTTCGGGAAAATAGCCCTGGTGTTTTCAGTGACTTGGCCACACATGTTTATGGAGCGCCTGCCCCGGTTCCACACACACCCTGCCTTCCCACAGGGCCAAGGAGCGATGCCGGGAGCTTTTAAAAGTCAAATGGGAATCAGCTTCGGGAAAATAGCCCCGGTGTTTTCAGCGACTCGGCCACACATGTTTATGGAGCGCCTGCCCCAGTTCCACACACACCCAGCCTTCCCACAGGGACGGCTTCCTTATCACCATCAATAATAGTATTTAGCATTTTGAATCATAATATTATTAAACTAGAGGCCTGATGCACGAAAGTCGTGCAAGGGGCTCGGCCCTCGCAGCCGCGGCCCCCGGCTTCGTCCAGAAGGATGTCCAGAAGGTCGTCCGGAGGGTCGTTCTGCTGTTCGGCCGTCGGGTCTAATTAGCATATTACATTATTATAGATACAACTCATCTTCTGCAAGAGACCCAAAATAGGTTGCTCGATGTGTTTTTTGAGGATTTCTTTTTCTCGTGGCGGAGTGTTCCTTCTCAGTAGCTGCTTTCAGAAGGTGGAGCGATGGGCTTGGTGTCTGCCATGGAGGAGTTTCTATCACAAACTGACGACTCGCTACATCTGCTCCACAAGGTTGTCACTCTCTGCCGGGCTGATGGTCCTCGGTGGCTGAGAGATGAGCGTTTGACAAAGAACCCCGCCGGGTGGATGTGTTCCAATGAGCCCTCCAGGGCGTTTTGCTGCGGTGAAGTCCCGCAGGTGCTTGGGGCGGGAGGAGGGAGCTCGCCCTTGGGAAGGTTATGCACCTGGCTCTGTGGACCCGAAACCCTCAGAGGCAGCCGCACCCCCGGGGGAGCCCTGTCCCCGGTCTGGACACCGTTGAGCAAGTGAAAGGTGATGTGGATTTCAAGCAAGTTGTCAAGGGGGGACGTGAAGCATTTTTGTGGGGTTTTTTAAACATTTTTATTTTAAGGAGAGTGTAATTTACTCTTGCAGCAGCCCTGTGACTTTGTAAATTTTTTTTCTTTTCTTTTTGGACTTCATGCTTTTTCTTAAGTGAGACAATTCCTTTTCTTTGTTTAAATATATTTCTTATTGTTGGTAGTATTACAGATATCTCCCATCCCCCCTCCCTCCTCCCAGCCCCTGCTCCCCACCCACCCCAGGTCTTCATGTTGAGGCTGGAGGCCGCTCCCCAAGTCGCTTGAAAAGCTGCTCCTGAGCCCTAGCCGGCTTGGCTCAGTGGATAGAGTGTCACCTGCGGACTTGAAGGGTCCCGGGTTCGATTCCGGCCAAGGGCACGTGCCTGGGTTGCGGGCTCGATCCCCAGTGTGAAGAAAAGCTGCTCCTGAAAGCGACCCCTACGAATGAACGCGGCTCCCCGTGAAGATGAGCGCCCAAGCGCCGACATCGGAAGCACTTAGACGCTCTAGTAAAACTGTCTGTAGAACAGGACGAACACAACGCGTCATAAATACTTAAAGATCGCTGAGCGCATTCCTTCCTCCCTTGTTTCCAAGCAGCTTGCTTTTTGCATGATGACAAGAAGCAACGATCAATAATCTCCCATTTCTTAGTAAAGGAATGGAGTGTGTCGCTGTTTCCCCCCCTTCTGTACAGGTTCCTGCTTTTTATGCTTGTTTGTTTGTTGGTTTGGGACAATGCCAGGCTTTGCTAAATGGTGTGGGTGACCCAGAAGCTGACAGAGGCCCGGACCGAAGGGCCCTGAGAAGGATGCCTGATGGGAGAGCCATGGGGGAGGGGCAGCCGTGGGGCGTGGATGAGGATGCTTAGAACTGGGGCTACGAGCTTGGCCTCAGACCTTAGAGTGTTTGGGTCCTGGAGGAAGAAGGTCTTGGCTGGTGAATTAGAGCAGGGGACGCGCTCTACAGTTATGAAATACCCCCCTAAGGATGACTCGGGTTACCTGAGATAGGCCTTTCGAAGTGTAAAATATAAAGCCAACACAGTGATGGTGGTTTTGTGTGTGTGTGCGTGTGTGTGTGTGTGTGTGTGTGTGTGTGTATTGGGGGGTTTTGTTTGTTTTTTTGCTTTGATTTTGGGAGGACAGAGGGGACTGGTTTGCTTTGATTTCGTTTTGTGGTGGTGGTTTTGAATACAAGGCCCAGGGAACATTAATCACCCCATCGCTGCTCTCTTTCCTTGGCCTCTTTCCGTGTGTCTGCCCCCGAGTGCCCTGGGGATGCTTTACACCCAGTAGGTGCTAAATGAATATTTGAGAAATGAGTGGAGTTTTTTTCCTCACAATCTGATTTTTTTCCCAATTTGGAATAGGAATTACCTGCTTCCCTATAATGGTCTCATGTTGATACATGTCACCTCTGTGAACTGTGGGTCTCAGGACCACGCAGGAGGGCAGCCCACAGCGCCCCGTGCTCTCTGACGACGGCTAAACGACCTGAGCATGTGGTGTAGACCCGCCCCGCGTTGTCACCTCGCTTCTCAGTGACTGTTTTTTTCGACAATGCTTTCTCCCTCTCTCCTGAATTTCACCATTATAGCCATTTTATCCTGTAACACGGGGAGGGGAACCTTTTTCCTGCCAAGGGCCATTTGGATATTTATAACGTCATCTGCGGGCCATACAAAATTATCCACTTAAAAACTAGCCTGTTCTGTTTGGTCAAACATTTAATGAACTCACCCCTCATGCCGTGGCAGGACCAGACCCAATGATTTCAAGGCCCGCGGGCTGGACATTCCCCACCCTGCTATAACGGGACCAGGTGCTGGGAGTTGGAGAATGAAGGCACAGCTCTGTGCACTGGGAACTGACCCTTTATTAACATCAAACGTTCAGCGGGCTCCGAGGCGCCAGCCTTCCTGATAGGCTTATGGACGTGTTGCCACTTGGTTTGTACAAGAACCCACCCAGGTGGGCACCATGATCGTTCACAGCTCACAAGTGCGGGCACCGAGGCTGGGGGTTCCAGCCCAGGGCCCATTCAGGGAGAAGGAGGAATCCTGCAGAGCCCAGCCCCTAGGCCCTGGTCAGTCACACCCCCTGCTGCTGGAGATACGAGAGGCCACATTTTCATGGCGACCACAGTGGCCTGAAGCCCCTGAGGCAGTGCTTCTACAGAAATGCCCCTAAATGTACTTTCAATCCATGAAACCTGCTCTAAGGAATGAAGCAATGGACAGTGTACCTGGAATCTTACGTCCATTGAAGTTACTTAGTCTTGGGCAAGCTTGGCTTTTGGAGGAAAATGAAATATTTCGCTGAGTAAAACGTAAAATACTACAGGAAATTTTGAGCACGATTCAGAGAAAAACCAAAGGAGGTTTGTTTGTTTGTTTTTCACACAGTTTCTGAGGAGTAGACGTTTACCTAAGGTCATCGCTCTCTGGATTGCAGAGGTCAAAGTCGAACAGCTTCCTCCAAAGAATCACGTTGAACAAAGTGTTGGTGCTGCGTATCTTGTGAGAAAGAACACAGGAAAAGTCTGTTGTGTAGACTAGAGCGTATCTAATTTATAGGGGTTTTAAATGACAAGCCTTTTCTGAATTCCAGAAGGCTGTTAAAATGTGCATTCTTCTGAATAAGCCAGTCTCTCTCAGAAGCAACCCGAAGTCTAGTAAGTAAGTAGAACCCCCCGCTCCCCCCCGTTAGTTCACATGACACTCTTGCATGCCAGGAAGACATGACTCAAGATAAAATGTGGCAGAATGTATAGAAAGCAGTGCCATTAAAACTCCATGATATGGATTCTCTGCTCAGGATCGACTCTACTTACCACCCCCTGCACTCGGCCACCCGCTCACCACTCATTCCCGTCTCTGGATATTTTGTCTTTGGCTCCATCTTGTTGCAAACGTCTTTCCATGTCCTCTTCGCCCATGGGAACCCACGGCTTCCTGTGGATTCCTTGAACTGGTCAAGACCACCCTCTTCCAAGAAGTCCTTCCCAAACAGAACGATGCTCCCAGTTTCCTTGTAGAAGCTACAAAACATAGGATGAAACACTGCCCCTGGGCATGGGCTTTCCCTCCGCTCCCATTCAAGTAACTTTTACCTGGGCTAAGGGAGCACCTACTACATGCTGCCTTTCCCTTAGGTGTTTTCCTGTCTCATTTCACCGATTAGGTCAGCAATTCTTCAAGGAAATAGAGCACTCATTTGTTTCTGTAACATCCCCATTCATACAGTAGATCTTCACCAAATGCTTTTGTGAGTGTGCTTGCTCTACTACCTTTTTAACATCAGAGTAAGAACTTATGATATGAAAACCCAAGATGGAGGGTCTTTCATGCATTCAGTCTCACTGCCCAGAGACAACTTCTTTCAACCATTTCTGTTTTTATTCTTATGGCTCGCTGACCTCCATAAGTAATATGCATATACCTCTCTGTCTTCGTTCGACATTATCTACTGACCCCCTGTTACAAAATATGAAATTTTCATGTCATTGGCATAGGACTGAGGAAATGGACCAATTCTAAAATTAAAAGCAAATGCCCTCCACTTTTCTCAATTAGGTTTGACTCATTTACTTGGTTAAATGGGGTTATGTATTTAAGTCAAGCTGACCCAAAATGTGGTTTGTGGACCGTTGCAGGTCTGAGAGTTCCTTGTTACCTGCCCAGGACAAGACCAGGAACTTGCATCAGAAGGTGAATCACTGAAGTTTCTAAGCACACTATGTAGTGGGCTGACATTTTTTTCCTGGAAAGACTTTCCAATGAAAAAAGTAGCAACTCAATGACCATTTTGGCAAACACTCCCTATCCTATCACAGACAGGTAGCCATTTGCTGGTCAGCTCCTGTCCCTGGACCTACACTTTGAGAAGGTGGTAGAAAGCACTTGGAACCGTGCCTGGCAGAGCAGGCATTGAATAAATGTTAGCAGAGTCTGACACATGCTTTCCTTGGAATGAAATCTGCCAACTCCCAGGATCCTTCACAGATAGCGTGCTTAGCTGCTCATCTCTTTCATAAAACAACAAAGGGAACTTAGCTAATTTCTCACTATGGAAGTTTTGTTATTCTTTAGTTTGGCACAACCCCATACACCCCTTTGGTGTATTCAATAGAAAACACTCATTAATGCTGCCAATGAGTCAGTCGCCAAAACGGTGCCGAGCCCCATGTGCTGCCAACGCTGGCCGGGCTGTCCTGGCTCCCCTGCTGCGAGCCCCCATCCTGAGACTGCGTGCCAGCTGGTCCTCATTAATGCTCTGGAATCTGCAGGCGCTGGGTGTATTTTGCTAGTGAGATGGGTAGTGAGTTAATGTATCAACATCTGTCTTCCATCACACGTTCCCCCAAGAGGTTAGAGATAGTCTCTCCATCACTGCTCGCCGATGAAAGGCAAGGAGGCACTTCGGCAATGCTTCTGAGCAAGTGCTAGCTCCTGAGAGTGCAATGCGGCAGGCCAGGCCCTGGTCAGCCCCCTTCTGCAGGCACTCGGGGCTCCCTGGTTCTCTCCCCGAGGACTTTTGCCTAAGGAGGAAGTCCACCCAAGCCCTACCTCACTGTCTGGTGCCAGTCCACCTTGGGTCCAGCCAGCTCCAGATTGCCAACCTCATGGTAGGGCCCGGTCCTCCGGTCTCATTCCAGAGCATCCTGGGACGGCCTCGTTTCTAAATGAGGCTCACACCATCCTTGCACTCCACTCCCGGAACAGCACGCAGTCCCTCTCTGCAGAGACCATCTTCCCTCCGACTTCCACCACTCAGTTCACAGGAGATTCAACAGGCTACACCTAGTCCTACTTTGTGGGAGTCCCTGTGACCTTGCTCAGGCACCAGTGCTCTGTTCCCTCTGAGGACTTACCTTCTCTTCTTTCCCAGGATGCCGTGATGGTCCAGGGTAACTCCTCACAGAGCCGGCTCCAGCCCCGCTCAACCTCAACCTGCAAGCTCCCCCTTGCCCAGTCCCTGAGTAAGGAGTGTCAGAGACATAGGGCGATGTTAGTGCAGATAACCCCTTTAGCTTGTCATGTATTCACTCTCCATTTTCTAAGTACATGTGATAACATTATTCCTTTGTATTCAATGGTTGCCTTGGAATTAGCAAGTCAGATCGATGGCTGTCTCACTATTTCCAATGAGTTAGCCTCCTCCGGCCTAGCCTGTGTCAATAGATCTGATCCAAAGACCTTGCTGGTTACTCCTTCTCTGCTCACCCCAATTCGCACACGACTGCCGTACCCACTGTCTTCCTCTGCTGCGTGCACCCTCATCTCTGTGCTGCGGAGCTCCGTGGCTCCCGGAGGCATAACAGACGGAGTCCAAGCACCGTCGCCTGGTGATTAAGCCACGTCATTAACTCAGCCACCGACTCCTACACTCCAGGCTGTCTTTCAATTATCCAGTCACATGCCCTTCATGATTGCATCGAATTCTGCTCAAATGATTCTATCTGGATTCTCCCTTTCTGCTGATTCCACTTGCATGCCTCCTCTGGAAGCTCAGTTCAAATGCTCTCTCTCTTGAGGACAACCTTATGGAGTATCTCAGCCCAATGTGGTCTTACCCTGTTTTAAACGCCTCTGGTATTTACCGTCACTTCCTTTTATTTGTGGGTAAACGTCTCTCCTCCCTTTTTGGTGTCGGCTCTCAGAGGGCAGGTGCTCCTCATTCAGGCCTCATTGCTCACTCACAGAGGACAACGCAGTCCCTTCACATGGTAGACACTCCGTAAACGCACAGTAAGTGGATACGTGATTGGTCGTTAGAAACAAGGAAGAATCAGGAGAGTAACCATATGATGCGCCCTTAATGAAGCGGGTTTGCAAACGTTGAACAGAGGCAAAAAGAACTCGCCTGTTTCTTACGATACCGAGCTGCAGGCTTGACCATCCCTCCTCCCAATGCCTTATCTCCAAGTATTGACTGGTAGATGCCTTTCAGAAACCTTCATTATACGTGCGCAAACGACGGCATGTGGACTGAAGGAGGGTAGGCACACCTATCAGATCTTTGAATCTTTAGCAAATCTCTACTTAAGAAAATTGACTTAAGAATAAATTCACTTCATGGGAACTTTTCTAACCATTAAAAATTGTATGTCATTGTTTGCAATAACATGGAAAATATTTACACAATACAAGTAAAAAAAGTAGGATAAAAATTATATATAGTATAGTTTTGACTGTGTTTTAAAAAAAGTCATGAAAAAAGATTTGAGAGAAAGAGAAACATCTAAAACATTAAGGATTAAATGTGATGGCATAATTATGGGTGCTTTTTGCTCTTTTATAGATTTTTGCATATTCTAAGTTTTTTTAATGAATATACTAGACTTTACTATGATAGAAAGTGATAGGTTAAAAAAGGAAGGAAACTATAGGATAGAATGGAAGTCCCTTTATAGCTATTGTTAGGTCCATTAATCCACTGACGTGGAGGTAAGAGCACAGAATTATGTCCCTCAGGGAGGAGTACAGCACTCTCCACCTTAAATCCATATTTTATTAGGTTCGTCATGGCTGCATCTCAGGGGTAATTTATCTCTCATTGACTGCCACTCATATAAAAAATATTTTGACATCTGTTAAGTTTTTGTGGAATAGTTGGGAAATACTGAGTTCTCCCTAAAATTGAGTTTATACCACTTGATGCTGTAGAAAAATACGGATGAAATTCAGAAATAATTTGCATAACTATGTAGGATAATTTGCAGTAGGGTGGATAAGGAATACCACGTGATTCTAAAGAACTATGCTGTATACTTTGCAAATCAAGGAAAGCCTACCTCCAGCCTGTGCTACGGAGGTAGACATTGCTCTGTGGCGGTCCAGCTTTCAAACTTCCTCTTTCGTGCCCTGGTCAGGTGGCTCGGTGAGTGGGAGCACCGTCCTATATGCCACAAGGTTGCAGGTTCGATTCCGAGTCAAGGCTCATGCCTAGGTTGCGGGTTCCATCCCTGGTCGGGGCACGTACAGGAGGCAACCGATCAATCGATGTTTCTCTCTCACATTGATCTATCCTCTCTCTCTCTCTCTCTTTCCCCCTCCCCCTCCCTCTCTCTCTAAAATTAATAAACACATATCCTCAGGTGAGGATTAAAAACAATTGGCTCTTTCGTGAGTTTTGGATTACATGCTTATTGATGATGGATCCCAGGGAAAATGCGCAGCTGAATGATCCATGCACTTTTTTAGAAAAATGAAAGGAAATAGGTTCCACTTCTGTTGTCATGGTTATTTATGTTGGCTCTCCCCCACTCAAAGGCTCCCATGCACACAGGGTCACGGAGAGCTCACACTCGCGTGCAGCCACGATCAGATGCGACAGAGGCGGGGTGCTGTACTTCATGGCAGGACCGAGGCCGTGTGTTCACATATGAAAACTGTGTGTCTGCGTGCAATCATCCATTCTAATTGTGGCGCTTGACATTCAGTGTTAATCCACCAGCCTCCAGGCTTATTAGAAACGGCGGCGGACACATTGGCAGCGTCGACGCAGTTCAGAAATTGTCAGAAACGAGGAGAGCTTTAAGACCCGCCGTGAAACGGGGGTTATTTTAGAAATCTGGCTTGTGCCTGGAATCCACAGGTGCCGAATCGATAGCCAGGACAATGCTGGCGATTGCAGATCAGCCCAGCACTGCGTCTCAAAGGCCCCACGTGGAGGCAAAGAGCCTTCCTTTGTTGTTGTTGCTTTTGCTGTCCTTTCCATCAGATGTGGGGAGCCCTCCGCCCCCGCCCCCGCCCCCAGTGGCGTTAGCAATAGAATTAACAATAAAGAATAAATGTCAGCTTCTCCTCCCAAGAGAAGGAGGCGTGTCCGGGAGCCTATGAAGACAGACCTGCCTGCAGTCACTTGTCATTTCGGAGGTGTTCGCTGCAGACTCCCTTAAGCAGGTGTGTCAGGCATGGAACTGCTTTTGTTTTAGCTTCTGTGTCTGGGATTATCCAGGAGCCCCACCTTCCAGGCATGTCCCTTAATTATTCAGGTGCTTGTGGGAAAATGAAGAGCACCCCTTGGTGTAGGAGTGGCTGAGGGTGGAAGGGGATCATGAACTTTTCTCCTCCTACTTGCTAACTGGGGAAGCCCTGAGGACCTCATTGGCGTCCCTCAGTCACAACCCCCGGCTCTGTAGAGTGTTTCAAGACGTTCATTGTCGCCCTGGCCAGTTTCGCTCAGTGGAAGGAACATCAGCCTGTGGACTGAAGGGTCCCGGTTCGATTCCGGTCAAGGGCACGTGCCCAGGTTGCGGGCTTCACCCTTATGTACAATGGTGTGCAGGAGGCAGCTGATCCATAATTCTCTCTCATCGTTGATGTTTCTCTCTCTCCCTCTCCCTTCCTCTCTGAAATCAATAAAAATATTTTTTAAAAAGAAAAAGAAATTCATTGTACGCCTGCCACTGAAGGGGAGCTGTCCCAGTAATGCCTCGGCCTTCTGTTGAGGACATAGGAACCATCCATGGAGAAATTAGCAAGCTGAAACTTGTTGCAGCACCCATTAGCGAAGCCGTGGAGGCCTGCACGCCGGAATTGTCTTGCTGTGATTTCTACCTGCTTTCTCACACGTAATGCGGGCATGGTGTATGAATATTTGTTGTAGCTGCACATTTTGAAAAGCAAAAAGATTTTATAACAAAAGGATGAGAGTAAGAAGAGAGAAGTGCATTGTTGAAGTTTCTCCCTTAGGGTGAATATTTCAAGAGCAAGTGCCTTTGTCAATGTGCTTTCTATTGTCTGCTGGTTTCGGGTTGGTTGTGTTTTTTTTATAGAATGGCTTATAGATAAATATTAATTATTGGTTATTGATGTGATTCGTTGTGACATCCATAATCTCTCTTATTTCAATTCCAAAGATTTTGCAAGGAACAGTATAAATCTCATCATCCAAAGTTATGCAAATTATGAGTACACTTTTTCAGGCCAACAAAATTTGGCATATCCTTCACCCTTATGTACAATGATGTTTAGACATTTATAAAAACTTAAAATCTGTGAAGAGTTATATAGCTACTTATAGCAGCTTTTGTGTTTTTGTTTGTTTTTTTTTTTGTTTTTATGTGGGGTTTTTTTGAGGCATTTTAGAGACTCCTTCCTCCTGCACATGTAGGACTCTTACTGATACAAAAGAATAATGGGCGTATTCATTTATAAAAGGAAGAATAATTGCTACCAGCTGTGGACCCAGAAACCTAATAAAATGTGCATAGTACATATATGACTTTATATAAAGTATTAGAATAAATTTCCTTCTTTTAACATATCTCCTCTCTACCCAAATAAAAAGGGTAGAGATAATACACTATTCATTGATGTTTCCGTCTCTCTCCCCCTCTCTCTTCTATTCTAAAATCAATAAACACATATTTTAAAGCATGTCAAATTTTGAGGGAAGGTGATCTAAGAAGAAGCCAAAGAGTTTGCAATTAATCCATCCATATCTCTGAGCACTTCAATCACGAGTGCCAGGGATTGAGGAAGGAGGAGGGGGCGAAGAAAAGGAATGCGTGTGAACATCCTCTCAGGAAGTTTGGTGGCAAATGGACATCAAGGACCGTTTCTATTCTGAGGCGGTTTGAGACCTGAGCTTTATTGAAAGGTTATACATTCAGGGTCTCCTTGAATGAATCGTTCTGAAGTCTTTTTTGAATCAGGGTTCAATGATTTTCTTTCCTTTCTCCCTAATTTTCTCAGATGACTTCCTAGACCAAAGTCGAGAGAAGCTCGTGTAATGCAAGTCTACACACAGAGTCTCACTGACATACAATATGATTTTCTCTGGTCAGGCGTCCCTCCCTTTGGCGCCAAGGGCTGTTTCAGAATCTGTGCATCCTCCAGACTCCGTCCTTCCCTCCATCCCACCACACAGTCTGCCTCCGTGAGAAGACAGGGCCATCGGAGAGGTGGGTTCTTTCAGCTTCCCACCCTCACATCTCAGCGCTAGGGTGCCTCTGCAGCTCCAGGCGTTCCTCTCCTGCCACCAGGGAGCTAGCCGACCCACCACCCGCTCCTCTGGGTTTCTCTCCTCTCCCCCTAAGCACGTCTGCTATTGGTCATGTCCGCGCCTCACATCTATGCAGCTTCAGTTGACTCCTTCCTATCAGTCATCAAACAGGCTCGGTCGCAATCAAACATTTTAATTTATTTTTTAAAATATATTTTTTATTGATTTCAGAGAGGAAGGGAGAGGGAGAGAGAATCATTGATCAGCTGCCTCCTGTACACCCCGCACTGGGGATCGAACCTGCAACCCAGGCATATGCCCTGACTGGGAATCAAACCGTGACCTCCTAGTTCATAGGTCGACATTCAACCTCTGAACCACACTGGCCGGGCTCAACCAAATATTTTTAAAGCCCTACCTTTACACCTTATCTCCCTCCCTCCCTTATCTCCAATCCAGGACCCCTCGCGGGGGATGTCCGACTGCCGGTTTAGGCCTGATCCTAACCTCCTTTTATAAAGAGGTTGATGTGAATGCTATAGCTTCATAAACTGCGGCCAACTTTTCTCCTCTAACACTTCTCCTTGCCTTGAAATGTTCTTTCCCGCCTTGCAACTCCCCTTTTCCTCCCCAAGCTTCTTTATACTCATCTTTTGATTCTCAACATAAATACCACTTATTTAGAATTAGTCTTTTCTCAATTCTAGCCTAGGAGCTTTTCTTTGTTATAGCGACTATGCTTCTAGTCACTGCTTGCCATTCTTTCCCAAGAGATTGTAAGTCCCACAAGGGAGGGATGATGTGTCCTGTTCATTCTTTTATAATGAACTGGAGGCCTGGAGCACAAAATACGTGCATGGGGGGTGGGGGCCCCGCAGCCTGGCCTGCACCCCCTCGAAATCCAGGACCCCTCGGGTGATGTCCCACTGCCGGTTTAGGCCTGATCCCGCCAGACATCCCTCTCGCAATCTGGGACGACTGGCTGCTAACTGCTCACCTCCCTGCCTGCCTGATCGCTCCTAACCACTCTGCCTGCCTGCCTGCCTGATCGCCCCTAACCACTCACCTGCCTGCCTGATCGCCCCTAACTGCTCGCCTGCCTACCTGATCGCCCCTAACCACCTCTGCTTCAGCCATCACCACGGCGGCTTCATCCAGAAGGACATCTGGAAGGTCGTTCGGCTGTCCAGTCTCATTAACATATTACACTTTTGTTATTATAGATACTGCATACAGTTTGGCATTGAAGAAGCATTCAGAAAAAAATTTTGTTGAATATTTATTGCAGATTTTTGTTCATAGATTTCCCAGTACATATATTAGAATGTAATCTATCAGAGATAGATTTATTTTTTTTATATTAATTGACTTTTATCCATTGATTTGGGGAGTAAAGCAAGGAATATTTTGATATAAATTATATTTTTTTGCTAAGCATAATTATAATTTCAAATATGTTTCCACTGAAAAAGTGTTGACCTCAACATATGATAGAACCATCTTTAACATTTCTCTCTTTACTTCAACAAGCATTATCTCTTTGCCATGTGTATTTAATTTTCCAGTATATGTATTTAATTCCTATACCACTAATAACTAGTCAACCAGACACATAATGTTTATTTACACACATATTAAACTATAGAAGTTCACAATCCATACGAGTTTCCTTATGATTTGATAGCACACTTAGTCATGGCTTGAGAGCCTCCCCACCTGCCTTCATGACAAGATTTTTCACAGAGCAGCCCAGCTAGAAGAGCCATCAAAATGCTAGAATAAGCTCGGCCAGTGTTGCTCAGTCATTGAGCATCGAACCATGAACCAGGAGGTCACAATTTGATTCCCAGTTGGGGCACATGCCCAGGTTGTGGGCTCAATCCCCAGTGCAGGGCATGCAGGAGGCAGCCGATCAATGATCCTCAGTCATCCTTGATGTTTCCATCTCTCTCTCTCCATCTTCTCCTCTCTGAAATCAATAGAAATGTATTTTTTTTAAATGCTAGAAAAAAATAAAAGGTACGTGGATAGAAAGTTCCCTGGCATGAAAGCTAAGAGACCTGGGTCATTGGTTGGTTGTGTGATCTTGGATAAATGATTTGATCTTCCTGAGTCAGCTTCATTTACAAAAGTAGTGTAAATGAATTACAATTAACTTTTAATAAAGAGAATAAATGTATCTCAAATGTGTATTGTGCATATAAGCTTACATTTTCCAAGCATTGGGAGGGGTACTTAGAAGACAGACAGCCCTTATCCACAAATAGCTTATCTTCTTCCTATGGATCCAAACAAAAACTGTCTAAAATTACATAAAAACATGCTACGATACTTGAGATGATGAAGTGCTTAATGACCAAAAGGGACCATTTGTGCCATAAAGTTTAGAGGAAAGAACTTCTTATTCAATAGTGAGACCTCTTCCCTGTCAATCCTATATAATAAAAGGCTAATATGCAAATTGTCCCCTTGACCAGGAGTTCAACTGGGAGTTAGACCAGGGGGGCGGGGCTAGCCGGCCAACAGCCCTCAGCCCCTCCCCCCAGCTGGCCCCACCCTCAGTTGGCCTCTCCCACCCAAATCGGGGCCTGCCAGCTGGACCCCACCCGTGCATGATTTCATGCACCAGGCCTCTGGTATAATAATAAGATTGAGTATAAATCATCTAATTATGCTTGTATGTAGAACCTACTTATGAATATGCATTGAATAAATGAATGACAGATACAAATAAATCAATGAATTACAATATTTCACATCTTGGTTATACCTGCAGAAATATTTCAAAGTATTTCATACAAATACATACATCTATATGTATGTATATATATGTGTATGTGTATGTATCTATATGTTGTGTGTGTGCATACATATAAACATACATATATACACAATGTTTATGTGTCTGTGTCTATATGTGTATGAGTCTTTTTCATAAATGTAAAGGTAGCATTTCACATAAGGGGAAAATTAATTTTTCAAGGAATGCTGTGGATTAAATTTATTCACTACTTGAAATATATTAAGGTTTTTTATTATACCCCACAGCAAAATGTTTCAAATGATTTAAAGATTAAATAATGCCATAAGAAGGAAATTAGATGTGAATATTTACATTTAGTGGTATGAAAACACATTTCTCTATACCATAAAGGACTATACTGACATATGTGATCATATTAAAATTTAAACTCTACTCCATCAAAAACATTTGTAAGAAATATGCAATTGACAAACCGAGGGTACTTTGCAATGTATTCTACAGAGCTAATGGTCTTAATATAAATAACTCTTTCAAATAAATAATAAAAGGAGACTTGCAACCCAAAGAGTTTTTTTTAATATATTTTATTGATTTTTTACAGAGAGGAAGGGAGTGGGATAGAGAGTTAGAAACATCGATGAGAGAGAAACATCGATCAGCTGCCCATTACCAAGGTACATGCCCTTGACTGGAATCGAACCTGGGACCCCTGAGTTCGCAGGCCAACGCTCTATCCACTGAGCCAAACAGGTTAGGGCCCAAAGAGTTTTTTTTAAGTAAAAACAAAGGACACAAATTTTTAAAAGCTTGCAAGAAAGAAAGAACAATAAGTCAATAAATGTGTGAAAAGCTTTTCTACTTCATTAGTTCTTAAAAATTTAGACAGAGCCCTGACTGGGTGGCATCTGTTGGTTGGAGCGTCATCCTATACACCAAAAGGTTGAGGGTTCAATCCCCAGTCGGGCGCATATGGAAGCAACCGAACGATGTTCCTCTCTCACATTATGTTTCTCTTTCTGTGTCTATCTCTCTTCTCTTTCTCTCTCTAAAATCGATGGGGAATATCCTCAGGTGAGGATTAAAATATTCAGAAAGAAACAGAATGTTTGGTGCTGGCAAGGGTGTGAAGAAGTGGTCACCCACATTTCCTGCTGGGAATATAATTGTGATCCTCTGGCAGACAATTTAGAAGCACCATGGGTGTTACAGCTCTAAAACATGGGTGCCCATTGATCCAGCCATTCCATCTTTAGAAACTGAGCTTAAATAATCAGGAACTTAGGGAAAGATAAATGTACCAAGGTGGTCACCTAGGATTTATATATAGTTAGGGAAAATGAGAAATGGCTTTATAAGCATTTTGGCCAGAGCAGATGAAAAATGTGTGCAGAAATTTTTATGGTCTTTTGTTAAAGCAACTTGGCGATGTGCATCAAGAGTTATATTTTTTTAATATCTATACTCTTTGACATATTGACTCACTTTCTAGGAATTTCTCCTAAGGAAATAATTGGAAACAGAAAGAAAACTAAATTCATGAAGATAGTGAGTGCAACATTATAGCAATTTATAATCGACTAGAGGCCCGGTGCACAAATTCCTGCATGGGTGAGGTCAGGGGCAGCCGGTAGAGTCCAAGAAGAGAAGAGTAGGGGGCCATTAGCGATGTTATTTATAAAATGTCCCCAATATCTTGGAAGTATGCATATCAAATACTGAAGTGAGAAAGGAGACTGTTTTGCCAGTGCTTTGCCACTCTCTACCATGACTTCTCTAAGCTTTAATTTTTTTTTTGTTTTAATCCTCACCTGATGATGTTTTTCCATTGATGTTTAGAGACAGTGGAGGAGAGATGGAAAGACAGAGAGAAGCATCGATGTGAGAGAAACACATCGATTGGTTGCCTCTTGCACACACCCCAACCAGGGCTGGGGCCAGGGAGGAGCCTGCAACCCAATCGAGGTATGTGCCCTTGACTGGAACCAACCCAGGACGCTCTATCTACTGAGCCAAACTTACTAGGGCATAAGCTTCAATTTTTAAATCTATGGAACAGTGGGGGCATAGTTTTGAATTCCTTGAAGGGATGCTGTGAGGACTCCATGAAATAATGAATATAAAGCACTTTGCACAAGGCACATACCACTCAAGGAAAACTATGATGATTTTTAACGGGGCACACAATTCCATAAAAGGGTAGTTGTAACTATCTGGATATACAGTGCAAATAATTCCCTGCCGCCTTAACAGTGGTGATCTTGGAATGATACATGATTTTTTTCTTCTATGTATTTTTCAGACATTTCCACTTTTGTAATGTTTACAGTATATTGGCTTTGTTCCTTTGTTCGTTTCCTTTTGTTCCACCTGGTAGGAAGCAGACAAGGGATTCTGCAAAGAAAGAGTAAATCCGACAGGCAGCATGGATATACAGTGCAAATAATTCCCTGCCGCCTTAACAGTGGTGATCTTGGAATGATACATGATTTTTTTCTTCTATGTATTTTTCAGACATTTCCACTTTTGTAATGTTTATAGTATATTGGCTTTGTTTCTTTGTTCATTTCCCTTTGTTTCCACCTGGTAGGAAGCAGACGAGGCTATTCTGCAAAGAAAGAGTAAATCCAAGAGGCAGCAGTGCCAACCAGGACCTTGGCCACCAGGGCAGAGCCGGCGTCCGCCGGCACCATCTGTTGCGCAGGGAGTGGGTAGCATCCTGGCCCATGCGGTGTGGCCCCCTGGCCAGACCGGTGACTCCTCATTTGTGAGGTCCAGCTGAATCCTCTGTGGAGCCCGAGGAGACCAGCGATGCCAGGGTTCCACCTCCAGAGACTGAATGTGGTAGCACTGAGGTGGTCCAAGCGCTTGAATGTGTAATAATGACTTCACCTGTGATTCTGACTCACAGTAACATCTGAGAACCGTTGGGCGAGAGCTGGGCATTCATGAGGCCAGAGTTCCTGCCTGCATCCCCAGGGACGTCGGAGCTAGCTGTTCTGTGTGCCTGCAGGCCGCATGCCCATGGGTTGCCATATGTCTAACCAAAGCCGGGCCAGCTCTGAGCATGACTGGGAAGGAGTGAATTATCTCCTCCCTTCTCTCCACTCCACCACCTCCCCACACTATCAGACAGAAAACCCCTTCAGCCATAGAAAAAAGAATGAAATCTTGCCTTTTGCAACAACTTGGGTAGACCAAGAGGGTTTTATGCTCAGTGACATAAGTCAGACAGAGAAAGACAAATACTGTATGATTTCATTTCCTTGGAGAATCTAAAAAAACAAAAGCAATGAACAAACAAAACAGAAACGGACTCATAAACACAGAACAAAGTGTTGGTTGCCATATGGGAGGGGTGCTGGGAGAATGGGTGAAAAGGGGCAAGGGATCAAGATATACAAATTGCCAATTATGGAAATGGTCACAGGGATGTAAAATACAGCATAAGGAGTATAATTAAGAATATTGTTGGCCCTGTGGTGTGGCTCGGTCATTGAGCATCAACCTATGAACCAGAAGGTCACGGTTCGATTCCCAGTCAGGGCACATGCCCAAGTTGTGGGCTCAAACCCCAATAGGGGGGTGTGCAGGAGACATCCAGCCAATGATTCTCTCTCATCATTGTGTTTCTATCTCTCTCTCCTTCTCCCATCCACTGGTGACCACCAGATTCACATCGTAGGCATTGAAATCAATAAAAAAGTATTTTTTTTAAAGAAGAATTTTGTAATATCTATGTATGGTGCCAGATGGTTGCTAGACTTGCCTGGGTGATCACTTCTTAAGTTATATAAATGTCTAATCACTATATTGTACACTTGAAACTATATAATATTGTATGTCCACTGTAATCGAAACATTGAAAAAAAGAACCCAGATAACCCAAACATCTGTCTGGTTATTGGTGAGTCAGTAGTCACACCTTGGCTGTCAGTAGTCACACTCGGGCTAGACAGTAGAGTGATGAAGATCAGATGAAGCAGGTGATCTGAAAAAGTCTTCAGTTTCATGGAATCCATGGCTAGGAGGGCGAGGTCGTTTTGCTTTCCCAGTGGAGTGATAGAGATTAGTGCGTTGACAGTTCTTCAGTGTCCAAGGGGAATACCTCAGCATTTCCCCACGCTTTCGTTGGCATCATTTATGTATCCACGAGTGTGTGGCATTTCCTCAGAACATCATGTGCTGTGGGTCTGAGTTCATCTCCAGTTCAGAGTGTTCCAGCGCATACCGTGAGCTGACCCGATGGGAGTGTTTTCATCCAGCATCCTATCCACCGACGTGCACCCCATAAGGGACATCTCTGCAGCACGCAGACGCCTGATTTTCACTTGCCCTTTTGCAAAATCCATTCCTGTTTGCTTTTGAGAATAACGTTTAATTAAAGGCATCCCGTGGATTTTACAGCGTGTTCAGTTTTCAGTGTCAGAGAGGGGCTGTGTAATTACGTGAGGGTTGGGCGCGATGTGCAGGAGGAATCATTGTGCTCTTGCCTTTTGAAAATGGAGCCCAGTGGAGCAACTTCTGTCCCTTTGATTCTCCTGGAGGTCTCACTCAACCTCCTTTCTTTGCTTCTGGTTCCCTTTAGAGGTGATTATTTTAAGCCTCATTACCTAAACCTTTGGTCCATTCTTTTGGTTTATTCGTTGCAGATCTCTCCCTCTTCACTTTGCTTCGTATTAGCAGATCCGCCTGCTTCTGCTTCTCCAGGGGATAAAATAATCCAGTTTCTCCCATGGGTTTGGAAATAGCACATATCCTTGCTGTTAATCATTGGCTTCCCGGTGTCTTCATGAAGATGCGTCTGAAGGCATTGAGCTTAGACGGTTGAAACCTGAAGGGAGTGATGGGTTTGTGGTGTAAGTACAGAGAGTCAGACCTTGATATCTGCCCAACTTAGCTCCACTCCCCTCTTCTTTGAATCAGTTATGGGAACACTGTGTTTCTTTATCTTTAAAATGGAGACGATAATAAGGATTTGATAGGTTTGCTTGTAAATTAATGATATGTTTATGAAGAACCAGAGCCATCGTAGGCACTGAATAAATAGTATCTGTTATTATGACTGTATATAAAGTATATATACACAATAAAGTGTATGAAGGATACTATTATAAGAGAAGACAGAAGGGAGATTCAAAATTGTTCAACAAATCTATAATAATAAAAGTGTAATATGCTAATTAGACTGGATATCCTTCCAGACAACCTTCTGGATGAAGCTGCGGTGGGCAGAGGCCAAGGCAGAGGCAGCTGCCCCAGTGGCAGGTGCCGAGCCCCTTGCACGAATTTTGTGCACTGGGCCTCTAGTACTAAATATAAAGATATAGTATTTGATTTAGCTTCCCAAAGTCGGCTCCTGAATCAGAAGACATTTTAACCTCTTTCCTTCACTTTCTTGCCATCTTTGTCCCACTTTCACATTCTCTCGACCCACTCTTGTTCTTTTCTTCTGACACCTTTGGCTCATCCACCTTCGCTCCTTTCTGTTTGAATCTGGCTCTATTTACCCTCCAAGGTGGTATCATCCAGGCTCCGTTTTCAACCTGTTGATCTTTTCACTTGATTTAACCTCCCATGGGTCCGACCGCTGTCCACTGGTGATCACCAGATTCACACAGCCAGTTGCTAACTAAGTTTCACCCTGGAAACTGGTAGCAACACTCCGAGCGAAAGCCCATCGAGTGTCCATGCAGCTGCTGCTTCACCTAATCGCCCTGGTGAGTGGCATCACCCTTTATTCAGACACGGGAGCCAGCGGTCTCCCAGGGACCATGAGCTCCACGACAGTAGGAAGTTGCCCTCATGTGTTTTTACGTCACAGTGCCCCGAGAGCCAAGTGGCGTCTGATAATTGTCGGAAGCTGGGTGACCGGTACAGAGTGGCTCACTGTGTTGTTCTTCTTGTGATTGTACAGTTGCAAACCCCATACTAAACATTTAACAATATCGGTGCCTGGCACGCCCCTCGAGCTGTGCTGCATTGAGGTCACTGGGGGTGGAGCCCTGGAATCTGCATTCTTGACAGCTGCCCAGGGGATGTCTCTGTGCTCTGGAATGTGAGCTCCACTGGTTGAGGGTGAAGGTGGCGGGACCATAGTCATCACTTCCCATAACAGTGGCTGCTGCTGAAGACACCCAAGCAAAACCTTACCTTCAAGGTTGAAAACAGCCACACGCTGGTCTCAAAGATGAAGCGCCCGAGCATCCAGTCGGCCCCACAGACAGAGTCGAGTCCTCAGGGTTCAGGAATAAATCTGATCTATTCCATGAAATAGAGGCTATGGTTTTCGAAATTACCCACTTTTTATTCCTAATGAAATAAAAGAGGACATTGTCTCTATTGAGCCAAAGCAGGCCTGGGTAAGAAGAGCGTGCTACATAATGAAAATGACAATAACTGAAATAAAAATCTTATTTGAAAGTAGTAAAAAGCAGACCTGACATTGCGGGTAATCAAATCAGCCAAACCCAGAATACTTCGAAAATGAAATCACGGGTTTAAAAAATGAGCCCAGAATATAATGGGCAGGGAGGTCAGTGGTGGAGATAAAACCTATAGACTCAAGCAATGGATCAAAATGCATCATTGAAGATATAATAACCTGTAGTTTAGAATTCTGGGGAGAAAAGGGACCCCGAAATAGCAGTTAAAGGAGTTTATCATGGCCCAGGTACTGGATAATCAGGGGAATGACACAAACTCTTTCTTGTTAAAATTCTTAAATTATAGAAGATGGTGATGATGAATTTCGTAAGTTGCAGAGTAGAAACGTTAGGTTCCTTCAGCAGGAGTTAAAGTTACCGTTCATCCTAGTCTACAAGGGCCTTTTCATAGACCTGAAGACCATGGAGCAATTCTAGTATTTCTGGAAGGAAATTGTGCCATTCATATAAGGAGACATCCTCAGATGTGCAAATAGTGGCGAATATGTCACCCAAGAACCCATTTCGCCAAAGTTATTCACCAATAAAATCATTGACAAGAAATGAAGAAAAGGGTCTTCTAGGCCCTGGCACATGTGTTGCGGTCATTTTCAATCGATCCTAAGTTGCACTTTGTCCCTGGCATTATAGCACCACTGAGGGCAGGATGCGTATTCCCGTCAGTGGGGTCTGACAGTTGCTGACTGATGGGTGGCAGCTGTGACGGGGTGTCGCCTGCACCGGCCTGGCTGGGGTTCCGTGACTTGACTGAACATGGGCAGCCCCTCAATATTCCTGAACGAGCCCTAACTGATCAATTTATTTGCTTCGACTCCCTGATAAGCATATTCTCTGCGTCGTGCAAATTTAAAATGTTTTTCTTAGAATTGTCAAGTGCCAGGCAGGTTGACCGTCACCTGCTTATCACCAGTGGAGTACCAGTGGGGATGGGGTCCTGGGCATAGGAGGTTATCAGAACAGGTGGTCTTGCCCGGCAGGTGTGGCTCCGTTGGTTGAGCCCTTGACCCATGAACCAAGAGGTCACTGGTTTGAGTGCCAGTCAAAGCACATGCCCAGGTTGTGGGCTTGATCCCCAGTAGGGGGCGTACAGGAGGCAGCCGGTCAATGATTCTCTCTCATCATTGATGTTTCTATCTCTCTCTCCCTCTCCCTTTTGCTTTAAAATAAAATATCTATATCTATATATCTCTATATCTATATCTATATCTATATCTATATATTTCATGATAAGTCAGGTCCCTCATTCAATCCTGGGTTTCAGCACCAAAAAATAAAATAAAAATGAGAAATCACACAACAAGGAGACCTGTCAAATTAGCCCAACATTTCCCAGACTTACTTGACAATTATACTCTGTCTCGTTCTTATTACAATGACATTGAACTGGTGTCTCACAGAAGAGACGGGGAAGCACTGGGATGAACACCATTGACCGGAGGCTACAACGTAGCCCAATCAGGGAGCTGAAGCAAATATTGGAGCGTCTGTTTCTACCTGTGTTACCTCACCATTAAAAACAAAACAAAACAACTTAGATTTGGTTCTTTCCATGTTCTGCCAGGTCACGTAAGTCCCAGGCTCCTCAGGTGCAAAATTGGAATAATAGCAGGACACTCCCCATAGGTTTGGTTTGCTGGTTTCTTTGTTTTGGAATAGAGTACTCAGAACAGTCCTAGCACGTAGTGGATCCACAATAAATATTCACTTTTATTATTGTTGTTGTTTTAAACAAATTTACTAGTTATTTTTCTGAAGAACTTGGGCCTTTTTGTCGTCCAATAGAAATCAAATACTTGTTTCCTGTGAGGGTTCGACATTGCACGTTTTGTTTCTGGTCTTAATATTTTTTTAAAGCATTCCTCAGTACTGATTATTCTTAGCATATGTCAAAATAGTGCCGCTGGAAAGCAGTGTCAACCGGCTTTGCTCTTGTAAGTTTCGATCCTCAGAGTTATGGTCTCCATTTGTGTTTCTTCACTGCCTTTCCTAAGGTGTCGACATACCAGGCCGTGCCACGGCCGACAGAATGTTCCTCTGAAGGGCAGCAGCACAAATAACTCAAAACAGGTTCGTCGCTTCTTTAGGTTGGCTTGGTATTTGTTCCCTTGTGCGTGGCATTTCTTTTGTTGCAACAGTCAAATATGATCTGGCCATCCTATGCTAATAAATGACTGCACTTAACGTTGGCAACATTCATCTGAGAGCGTGGGCTGCCCACCCACCCTTCCGTGGGCTCTGTACACATCTTTCCTCACCCGGAGGCTCCCGAGCCCTCACATGCTGCCCTGTAAAACAATACTGATCCTGCAGCAGGGGAGAGAAGAAGGCTCGCAATAAGGACAATGTGATTTTACACTTTAATATCTAATATTAGATCCCAAGTCCAATATAAAATAATCTAATATTTAAAATCCAATCTCTTCTGACTTCCCCGTTCTGAAATCACTTGAGTAGACTAGCGCAATCCATTCAGGACAAATAGATTTTCCTCAGATTCGGGCCTGAACTAATATCGAGGAAGATCTGAAATTGCCTCAAATCAATCCTCATATTGGTTGCTGTTCGTGAGCGTTAACCACAGCAGATTAATGCAATTAGAAGGTGAGGGACGCAAGGAGACATTTCTCCAATAATTTTAGTCTTCGAGCATCCTGGCGACTAACTGGAAAGACTTAGCCAATAAAAAGGAGAGCTTTTTGCATTGGGAATCCATGTTCTGTTTCCAGAATTATGAAGTAGATACTAGCAGCTCATTCCCACCCCTCACCCTGCTTTCATGAGTAGGTGTAATGTTTCTTTTCCCACTGCATTGTTTTGCATTCTGTCGTCAAAGACGGATCAGTCTTAAAAGCTCACTGCTTGATCCTCTTCCCCATGAAACTACTATCCCATTTCCTCTTTTATTCTCCGACTTCTCGATGTGTGTTTGGAATCCCTGCTTGATATTTGTTTCATTTTTGTTTGATAGTTCTTTTGTTACAATGCTCAAAAGAAGCGCCACCCACCCAGCCACCCCCCTTTTTAATCATTCCACCATTCTCTAGTACAATGGCTTCTGCCTCAACACTATTGTACAGAGTATTTCTAAGCTCATTGACAACCACTTTCAAGACAAATCACAAAGATTTTTCTTACTTCTTATCTTCTCTCAAGTATCTGGCATTATTGATCTTGTACTTTCTCTTCTCCTTCTGGTATTTTTTAAAAATATGTTTGTTTTTTATTCTTTAGGATATGAATTGCCTTTTCATTTTCTTGGAGGTCAGATTAAATTTTTATTTCTCTTCTTAGATACACATTCAAATATATAGATTTCTCTATACCCTATACATTAACTCAAATATGGATTGTAAGCCACCAGTGTAACCAGCTCTAACTAAATGGTATTTTTCACTTTGTGACCAAATCTGTGGACTCTTCCTTCTTCTAGGGGAGTTGACCCAATCGCTCTCTACGTGTTGGCCCACAAGAGGTCACTCCAGAAAGAGTTGCTTCATCCTCTACCCTAAGTTCTGGAATAGCTCGAGAATAATGGAATTGAGGAATTTCTAATCGCCTTTCTGGAGATATGTACTATATGCATCCTTGTAGTTGGGTTTTCGGCCATCCATTTCACATTCTTTTAAATGTAATTTTTAAAGAATTTTTAGTCCTTCTGGCTGATCTGCCTTTGGCTTTTTCAACCACGAAAAGCGTAAGACTCAGACAGTTCTTCCAAAACGCCTCATCACTCTGCTTCTCATCGTGGGCTTTGTTTTCACCAGCGGGTCAGGTTATGTTTTCTATACACTCAGTACTTGTATAGCTGCTGCTGCTGCTTCTTCTTCTTCTTCCTCCTCCTCCTCCTCCTTCCTCCTCCCTCCCTCTCCCTCCTCCTCTTCCTCTTCTTCCTCTTCCTCTTCTTCCTCCTCCTCCTTCCCTCTCCTCCTCCTCCTTCCTCCTCCTCCTCCTCCTCCTCGACCTTATTCATCTGTGTGGCAGTGCTTATCCCCATTCCTGCATTTCTGTCCAAAGCAAACACATCAAGGACCTCAATTGCCTCTTGGCCTTTGTTCTCTACCCATTTCCATGGATCACATCCTACATCTTTCAGGGATTTGCACCACGGAGGCATGTCCATGCTGGGACATTGTAAAATTGCAACCAGCTGACTCACTGCTTCTCTCGATTTTATTCAATTCTCCATAATCACCCAAGGACAAGTCAAACTCTTGGTGTTCAGCTACTCCTGTCAACTCAGAAAGATGCTGTGGGTTGGATAAACAAAGCAAGATGGGGTGAGGCAAAGAGATCTCCAGCTCCAAAGCCACCAGGAGAAATACTGCCATGAAGGGTGGAGAGAAAAACGAAGATAAAATGACCCCCAGGAAGGGACTGGGATGCCATTGCAGCTCACGCCATTTGTGTTTGCCCTCCAACCTCCCCACAGGTCCCAGGAACCCCATCAGTCACTCACACTGCGCTCTGCACTTGGACTTGGAGTGTTAGGTTTTGTTTGGTTCTCATTTGTGTTATACCGTATATGACGTCATACAAATTCCATCTACAACTTAGAGGACTGGGTAGTTCTCAAAGCTTGATTATCTACTTGATCCCCAATCACAGACCTGTGGACAAACCCCTCCCAGCCCTCCCACACTTTCAGCTCTACTTAATTGATCCTATTTATCCTATTTCCTCCCTGCTTTCCTGTCTGTCTACTTTCCTTACTTTCTTTAAATCCATAAATTTTTGTTGCACTTACTATGTGCCAATTCTCTCTCTCCTCACAGAATTCTAGTGATGGAGACATAAAAATAAACAATTGGAACTTAATGTGCTGAGTTGCGTGATAATCTATGTGGCACTGTATGTGTATATGTTGCATGTATTTATATATTCATATACATATGAATGTGTATATATGTGTGTGTGTGTATACATATATATGTATGACTAAATTATTAGGCATGAACATGAGTTAGTAAAAAATAAAAAATACAGAGGCCAGATCTGGAAGGATCTTACAAGCTATGCTAAGGAATTTGAATTGTACTCTTGAAGGTAATGAGAAATCCCTTAAAGAGCTTTAAGTGGGGGCATGATACAGACAGATTTGGATTTTAGATAGACCGCTGTAGCAGCTCTTAGGAAACAGGCTATAAGAGGACGATATTATATGGAGAGAGACCACTGAAGAGGCTATTACAGTAATGCTGGAGAAAGCATTCTTAATATTGTAAATATTTTGAAAACTAAAGAAAGCGTAGGCAGTGTGAATGAAGCTGTGGTGGTGGGTTGCATCTAGGGAACTTGGTTGGTGAACAGATTGAGGAAAAAGAAGGAATGTCCGATGATGCCCAGGGTTCCTGCTCGGAAAGTGGAAACACTCGCTGTCATTCTCAAAGTCAAGGAATGCAGGTGGCCCATGTTTAATGCAGCTACTAATGATTGAGCACTTACTGCATGCCTAGGAGATGCTAAACTCTTACCATGTATTATGTAATTTTATCTCATGTTAATGTCATGCAGTACATATTATTACATTGAATTTAAAGGACAAAATCATGGCTCAAAAAAAACCCCAGCTTGTCCAAAGTGATGTAATAGCTAAGTGATAGGGCGGGGATTCCCCAGATGTAGGCAGATCTAACC
>NW_005354632.1:5857373-5896219 GCF_000412655.1 Myotis brandtii | reverse complement strand
TCCTCCTCCTCTTCTTCTTCTTCTTCTTCTTCTTCTTCTTCTTCTTCCTCCTCCTCCTCCTCTTCCTCCTCCTCCTCCCTCCTCTCCCTCCTCCTCTTCCTCTTCTTCCTCTTCCTCTTCTTCCTCCTCCTCCTTCCCTCTCCTCCTCCTCCTTCCTCCTCCTCCTCCTCCTCCTCGACCTTATTCATCTGTGTGGCAGTGCTTATCCCCATTCCTGCATTTCTGTCCAAAGCAAACACATCAAGGACCTCAATTGCCTCTTGGCCTTTGTTCTCTACCCATTTCCATGGATCACATCCTACATCTTTCAGGGATTTGCACCACGGAGGCATGTCCATGCTGGGACATTGTAAAATTGCAACCAGCTGACTCACTGCTTCTCTCGATTTTATTCAATTCTCCATAATCACCCAAGGACAAGTCAAACTCTTGGTGTTCAGCTACTCCTGTCAACTCAGAAAGATGCTGTGGGTTGGATAAACAAAGCAAGATGGGGTGAGGCAAAGAGATCTCCAGCTCCAAAGCCACCAGGAGAAATACTGCCATGAAGGGTGGAGAGAAAAACGAAGATAAAATGACCCCCAGGAAGGGACTGGGATGCCATTGCAGCTCACGCCATTTGTGTTTGCCCTCCAACCTCCCCACAGGTCCCAGGAACCCCATCAGTCACTCACACTGCGCTCTGCACTTGGACTTGGAGTGTTAGGTTTTGTTTGGTTCTCATTTGTGTTATACCGTATATGACGTCATACAAATTCCATCTACAACTTAGAGGACTGGGTAGTTCTCAAAGCTTGATTATCTACTTGATCCCCAATCACAGACCTGTGGACAAACCCCTCCCAGCCCTCCCACACTTTCAGCTCTACTTAATTGATCCTATTTATCTTTCCTCCCTGCTTTCCTGTCTGTCTACTTTCCTTACTTTCTTTAAATCCATAAATTTTTGTTGCACTTACTATGTGCCAATTCTCTCTCTCCTCACAGAATTCTAGTGATGGAGACATAAAAATAAACAATTGGAACTTAATGTGCTGAGTTGCGTGATAATCTATGTGGCACTGTATGGTGTATATGTGCATGTATTTATATATTCATATACATATGAATGTGTATATATGTGTGTGTGTGTATACATATATATGTATGACTAAATTATTAGGCATGAACATGAGTTAGTAAAAAATAAAAAATACAGAGGCCAGATCTGGAAGGATCTTACAAGCTATGCTAAGGAATTTGAATTGTACTCTTGAAGGTAATGAGAAATCCCTTAAAGAGCTTTAAGTGGGGGCATGATACAGACAGATTTGGATTTTAGATAGACCGCTGTAGCAGCTCTTAGGAAACAGGCTATAAGAGGACGATATTATATGGAGAGAGACCACTGAAGAGGCTATTACAGTAATGCTGGAGAAAGCATTCTTAATATTGTAAATATTTTGAAAACTAAAGAAAGCGTAGGCAGTGTGAATGAAGCTGTGGTGGTGGGTTGCATCTAGGGAACTTGGTTGGTGAACAGATTGAGGAAAAAGAAGGAATGTCCGATGCTGCCCAGGGTTCCTGCTTGGAAAGTGGAAACACTTGCTGTCATTCTAAAAGTCAAGGAATGCAGGTGGCCCGTGTTTAATGCAGCTACTAATTATTGAGCACTTACTGCATGCCTAGGAGATGCTAAACTCTTACCATGTATTATGTAATTTTATCTCATGTTAATGTCATGCAGTACATATTATTACATTGAATTTAAAGGACAAAATCATGGCTCAAAAAAAACCCCAGCTTGTCCAAAGTGATGTAATAGCTAAGTGATAGGGCGGGGATTCCCCAGATGTAGGCAGATCTAACCCAGCGCCTTGGTTCCTAACAATACACCGTGTTTATCAATAAGTGTGGTCCCGGGGCTGTCTGCATCAGAATCATGTAGGGTGCTTGTTAAATTAGGTTCCCGGGCCCAACCCAATCTACTGAACCAGAATTCCTGATGGGTGGGGACTGGACTCACCAGGTATTTCTTATGTACCTTAAACTTTACACACCACTGCAGCACATATTCCGTATCATAACTGGGTGGTAGGAGGATGGCCAATTCACTTTTGTTCACCACTGCAGCACATATTCCGTATCATAACTGGGTGGCAGGAGGATGGCCAATTCACTTTTTTAAATTATTTTTTTTATTGATTTCAGAGAGAAAAGGAGAGGGAGAGAAATATCAAGGATGAGAAAAAATCATCGATCCGCTGCCTCCTGCACGCCCCCTACTGGGGATCGGGCATGCAACATGGGCATGTGCCCTGACCAGGAATTGAACCGTGACCACCTGGTTCATAGGTTGACGCTCAACCACTGAGCCACAGCCGGCCGGGCCAAATTCACTTATCTTAAAGATGGAGATGTTAGTGTATGGAGAATGCCACCCAGATTGCCCCCACGGGGGTGGGGGGCAGCAAACATGTTCCAGCTGAATTGGATGCTGGGATGGTGTAACTCACCGTCTCAGTTGTGGTGAGGCCAGCGTTGCTACAACCACCCCAGGGAAGTCTGGGGAAGTCTGCTGGGCAGGAAGGCTGGGGGAATGGGGGAATTATCACCCAGCCAAGCCCTCCGGACTCTGCTTCTTCATACTCTGCTCAGTGGGATTTGACACGTGCCTCCAAACCTGTCCCAGGCCTGCAACGCCTTTGGGATTTTTCCTAAAACGGCTTGCACATTTTTGGGGCATTGCACTCCAGGCAGTGTGTCTGTTTTTAATGTAAATATCTGGTTAATTATGTACCGAGGGGTAGATGGCACTCCAGGCAGGTGCACAGTGCGGCTGCTGACTCTGTTTACCCACAAGAACACCCAGTGCGTTCTCTCTAGCAGCACAAGCAACTAATTTGAGGAGCAGGAGGTTGTTGCTCGTGTGGGTCTACTCTCCGCTACTAACTTGGGGACATTTGGTTGTGTGATTTCTGTGTTCTTCACGTGGTGAAGACTTTTTAACGTGGTGGGTGCCCGATAAACAGCTAGTGGGTTGGGAAGGGAGGAGTCGGGCGGGAGGGGTGAGGAGTACGAGGGAGCTGCAGGGACTCCCAGGAAAGCATCGCTTTAGAAAAGGTCCTATTCGGGTCACCTCAGGTCCTGGTGCTTCTCCTGATGGAGGGACCACTCAGCCGCGGCTGCGTGGAGTTTCTCTCCTCTCCGGGAGCTGGTGGCTTTCTGAAATGGGCTTCACGTGGGTCTTGGACCTGCTTTCTCGTGGGAGAGAACAAGGCAGCATTTTCTGAGACTCGAGTGAGAACTTGCAGATTCAGGATGCTCCCACCCGCCCACACCGAGGGGCGATCTCGGGACCCCCACCTCCCCACCCTCCTGATAGGGCCACTCCCCTCGCGTCGCTGTAACCTAAACTGCAGGCAGCTTACTTCCGCTTCGCGTTGTTAACACTCAAGGGTTTGTTTTCTGATCTCTTTTGAGACTCTAAGTCAGCCGTGGGCAAACTACGGCCTGCGGGCCGAATCCGGCCTGTTTGAAATGAATAAAACTAAAAAAAAAAAAAAGACCATACCCTTTTATGTAATGATGTTTACTTTGAATTTATATTAGTTCACACAAACACTCCATCCATGCTTTTGTTCCGGCCCTCCGGTCCAGTTTAAGAACCCATTGTGGCCCTCGAGTCAAAAAGTTTGCCCACCCATGCTGTAAGTCCACATCTTGTACCAAAGATTTCTAAGTGCTATTTTTTTTAAGACCATAGGTTTTAAAAAGCCATTTTCCTACCTATTGTAAATACTGTCATCTTACTCCAGTGCTTTTCTGTCGACGTTCACTTTCAAACCCCCAGATTCCATTCATATTTACTCTTTTCTTCTGTTACACAAAGTAATGACTCAGGCCGTTCTATGGGATCCATTTCTGTGGCCTGTGGCTGGAGAATGGATTTGACTCCTTCTAGAAACTTGGCCTGTCTTGACCTCTGAGGCTGTCTGGGTTTGGAAGTCCTCACCGCGGTCCCCCGGGGGGATCTGCACGGGTGTCTGTGATGGCCATGACCTGCGACGTGCCTCCCAGCATTCCGGCTGCAGAAAGGCTCTGCTGGCTCCTTATTCCCGAGGAAAAGGCCTGCGTGGTGGTAGTACCTACTGCTGGGCAGGACGGAACCAAGCAGCGGCTTCCCTCGGCCTCGCAGCGAGCGTGGCTTCGCTGGACAGGAGCCTTGGGGATGCGTTGGGGTCTCATTAGAAGACGGAGCGGCCGGAGTTCAAACACAGAGCTCCCTCTCCTCCACGGTTCTCATGGCGGCCCAAACTGAAATTGGGGATTTGCGCTCTGACAAATACCTAACTACTTCTGTCATAGCAGGTTTAGAATATCTAAAGCTGGGATAGTCCCGTAATATGTAGGTTATGTTGTGTGTGTGTGTGTTTATATGTTCATATTTATTTCAGAGAGGAGGGGAGAGGGAGAGAGAAAGAGAAACATCAATGATGAGAGAGAACCACTGACCGGCAGCTTCCAGCATGCCCTACACTGGGGATGGAGCCTGCAACCCGGGCATGTGCCCTGACCAGGAATCGAACCGTGACCTCCTGGTTCCTAGGTCGATGTCTAACCACTGAACCACACCGGCTGGGCCCCACACCGTTTCTAGGGCACCAAAGCGCCCTGCCTAGGCTCTGTCCGGTAACTTCGTCTACCTTAAGTCCTTCCTTTGTGTCCCTGTCCCAGCTTTAATAAACGTGCTCTCAACATCACCTGGACTCATCCTGTGACATCTTTCCTGCACCAAGTCAAACACCCACCCTCTGCAGGCCGGCCTGAGGCAGAGGCACTCCAGGCCAGGCTGGGCCGGGCCCCGTCGGGAAGCACTGACACAGCTCTCCTGGGGTCTGCTTCCAGGCCACAGTGAGAGCAAGGGGTTGCTATCCCAGCATGCCTCTTCCCAACCAAACAGGCAAGGACCAGCCAGACGCACATGGGTGTGAGCTAGCTCTGTCTCACTGTTCTTCACAATCAGAGTAAGTGTGACCCCGGGCGCTTCGCACAGACACTTGTATGTACATGCGTGCCTGCTTGGCACCTGACTCACAGTGCAGTCGCCAAACCCCCCGGGAGAACTCCCTACATCTCCAACTGTTTTCCCGGTAGCTTGCCAATGAGTAAAGATAGGAAGGGCAAGTTCAAAATAGCAGGAACCACAGGCACTGCCTGAATACTGCTTATCGAGGATTTTCTTCCTTTCTTCCTTTTTTAACGCTGAAGTTCTAGCAGAGATTAGGTGAAAGGTGGTTGTTTTCAAAGTGTCCCTTGTCAGAAGGCAGGCCCTCCCATCTGTAGAAACAATAAAAGTGCGTCTCGAATTGTACTTATCCCTCGAAGTTCTGAAAGCACATTAGGGAAGAATAACAACACATTCCACTTCGGCGGCAAAGTGCTAATTAAAAACGAACTTCAGTGCTCCCAGAGGTAAAATATTAGTGTTATTTTTAAAATGAAATTAAGCATCACAACCTTCTTTCTCTTTTCATTGTTATAAAAATATTTAGCAGCCGAGACTGTTTGAGGATGCAGGCCTCTCTTAAGGGTGTCGGTATTATCAGCACAGTCATAAAATATTTTCTGCGTTGTCCATAGACAGTGAAGGATCTGTTGCTAGTGGGACTTAAGATCTATTTTAGGATGCCTGCTGGCTACAAAATAATTACTGATACTTGCTAATGCCTGAATCTGTTGGATTTAGCAGCAAGAAGTTCTTTGTTTTCACAAGTAGGGGGAAGTTATTTTTCTTATAGAAATTTCTTTGTTGGTGGTATTAGAGAGGATTAGGGTGGGGTTGAAGTACTTGAAAATGCAATTAATCTAATCCCTTTAACAGCAATTGTTTTCATATTGATAATTCTCGGTAACAACAGCATTACAGATCACAACCTTGTGAAATATTGACACTAAATATTTTAGCATAAAAAATCTCTCCCCAGCTCTCTTTTTCTATAGAATGGTAACATTTTCGGCTTCTTTGGCCTTCTTTTCTTTCTCTCTCACCTAAAATGGGAGCTTTCTTCTCAGGGGGCCAGAATAATATATATTTTTTTAATCCTGCTAATTTTCTCTCAATGTCAGTGTCTCTCAGTCATTATGTTAATGGCCAGCAAATCATTAATCTCCTAAAAAGAGTGTGAGTAGGAAACAAGAACAGTTCTATTGATTTCTTTCTTTTCTTTTCTTTCTTTCTTTTTTTTTTTTTTTGTATCTACAGTCATTTGGTTTAGATTCTCACGTGAAATGATTTGTTTACCCATCAATTTCAATAAATTGTTATGCTGTTAAAATTACCACAAAGGTGAGAAAAGTAGATGAAGGACGAAACTGTCCTTCTGGTCAACCTCTGATCATCTCCATTGTAAACTGGGAATTGATCTGAATCTGATCAAATGTCACGTTACCCAGGAGAGACTTCCCGTCACCTCCCAATATAAAATCGCCCTCAGAATCCCTCCTCACTGCCCTTCTTCCCTTCAATAGGCTGCCTCTTTCTCTGCAGCACAGAACATTATAAAACCTTATATATTTGTTTCCTTGGTGCATCTCCCCCCAACCCCCAACAAAGACAGACGCGCTGCCAAAAGCAAGGACTCAGATGTGTTCACTGCTGTGTCTTGGGAGCCAAGACAAGGAAGGGCCTTAATGATAGTGATATCATAGGCAACCAATAATTATCCAATGTAGCAGGCACTTATCCGATGCATGAAGCTCTTCTCAGTTTTACTTGGTGCCTGAAGCAGCAGATCGGGGCAGAGCAGGGACCTTTCCTCCTTGTGCTGGCCGGCATCTCGATGGCTGACCACGTGATGGGAATGTGAGCATTTATCCTGAGTCCACGTCCAGCTGAGCCCCAGCGGAATGGCCCTGTGGGCAGAAGCAGAGACTGGGTGCTTCACCCGGGCGAGTCTTCATTAAAAGGCTAACACTTTGGGTTGTGCGGTGCCTGTTTGGCATCCACATGTTTACCATTTTAAGAGCAGTTTAGCCCAGCCGGCGTGGGTCAGTGGTTGAGTATGGACCTATGAACCAGGAGGTCATGGTTCAATTCCCAGTCAGGGCACATGCCAGGGCGACACGCAAGGCTCAATCCCCAGTGGGGGACATGCAAGAGGCAGCTGATCAATGATTCTCTCTCATCATTGATGTTTCTATCTCTTCCTCTCTCTTCCTCTCCCTTCCTCTCTGAAATATAAATATATATATGTCATACAGAGCAGAGAATCTCCAAGGATGCTCTTCCGTGAACTAGCTATGTGCTATAGAAATAGGGGTTACTAAAACAAACAGGGGTCCATTGTCTGATAAGCTTCTGAAACTAGGTATAGCAGGAAGCTAAGGAAAGTTTAACTTCATGTGTGATCATGCTCATTAGAGCTCTCGAACGCAAGACTGTGTTAGGCCGTGTTTCCCAAACTCATTTGACCTTCGACCCTTCTTTTTGTACCAGCCACCCTCCTCCAAGGCTGGGTTGCCTCATAGGAAGTCCATTGACTTGGGAGTTGAACAAGCCGGCAGGGGCAGGAGAAGAGGGGCCTGGCTCTGCCACCTTCCTGACCTTGCTCTGTGACCTCCGGCACTTTCCTCGACACTCCCTGTGTCTCCGTTCCCTGTGGTGTGAGGTGGGGCTGACAGGATAATGTGTCTGACCCTGAAGTGCTAAATAACTGGTGATGATCGTCGACGCCTTTGATGGAATATAGGAGTGCGTGCTGTTTAGACAGACATGGTCACGGATATTTCCTAAGCCAGGCTTGCTAGCCTTGACCCCTTCCCAGAGCCACTCTGCCGCGCCTCCTGCTCTGTCTCGGTGCCCTCTGCCCTCTGAGAAGCTGAGAAGCTCTGGGCATCTCTGCTGAAGTCAAGGAGATGCTGCGTGGGCCTCCCTCCGGGTGCCCTGCCGAGTCGTCATCCTGTGTCCCATCCCCTCGACCTCGACCTCCAGGGGAGCCCATCCCATCCCCTCAACCTCCGGGGAAGCCGCCTGTGTCAGGAGGAGGGGTGCATCCACCCTGATGATGGTGCAGATGGCTACGAGCTGCTAGATTCGGAAGGGACCCTATTTTTTTTCAGTACATTTCAAAGGAAGGTGTGATCTGTGTAAATCTGACCCCTTCCCGTTAAGTGTGCATTTCCATCTATTTAGAATTTATAAATCCCGACAGATTCCGCCGTATTTATAGCCCTCCGTAAGAAGCCCGCGCCTGGTTCGTGGAGTTTTGCATTTGGCTCCCCGGTATGCTGAAGAGAGTTTAAATAATAATAAATTTGGTGATTTATTCCACCTGGAACAGAAACTTATTCTCCCCTCCTGGCTCGTTCTGAAGGGGACACTATAAATAGCGCCACAGACGCCGGGATCAGGAGTGGGGAATGGAAATGCGAGAGGGAAGTGCAGAAACATCTCCATTATCGCGGATGCCCTGCCTGTATTTCTGAAACAGCCCTGTTCCCTCAATGACGCGCCTTCTCTTCTTTCTCCGGCCCCGTCTCAGTTACACGCGAGGCCCAAACCTGTTGCCCGCGTTGGGATCCGGTTGCATTAATGGGGGAGAGCGAGGGGAAGAGTCGCTGACGCGGTGGGAGAAGGTGGCCTCTGGGGCCCGAGCAGGTCTCCGATGCTCACCTCCCATTTCACAGGCGTCAGCGGAAACTGAGCATCCGCGTCTAAAGTGCAAATGCATCACTGGAGCCCCAGCTCATGCACCGCAGGTCTGCCGGGACAAGCTCTCAGCTCAGGGAAAAGGGGGATAAAGAAAGTCTAATTGCAATTCCACAGCCTCAGGGCAGTGTCCCAGGGTGGATTCTTGCTGCCGCCTCTGCTTAGCATTCCCGGGTCAGGATCAGCCAGGAATACCTGCAGGCTTGGCTGCCAATGACACCCCCTGTTTTCTTAAACACAAGAGAAACAGAAAGCAGGAAGCCGATTGACTGTCTGAGAAGCTCCAGGTGAGGGCTGAGAGCAGCCCTTGGTGCAGCATAGACGGTGTCACCACCTGTGGCGGTGGGACGAGGGGCCTGCTGTTCAGCTTCTTGTTTGATGGGACTGTGAAGGAAGTAGCCTTCGTGAGGCGGAAAACAATGGTAGCAGTTCACGTCCATGGACAGCCGACGGTGGCCGGCACAGAGCGCAAAGCAGTGGTCCCCTGGCTCTTTGCCACACCCTCCAAGTACTGGCATTTCCTGGTCTGGTTCCTGGGAGCACAGGCCCGCCCCCGTCTTCCTGAGCGATCCCCGGGCCTCCGGCTAATGGGGTGGCAGATGTCTGGGCCAAGCCCCAGAGCCTGCAGCAGACCGCATCCTAATGATTTGCGGCGAGCAAAGTAAATGCTTTCATCGCAGGCTCTGTGGAGCGGGGACCCCGTTGAGGATGATGGATTGGAGGCCACGTGAATAGTGTCCCACGGGGGTGTGGTTTCCCAATCAGGACACAGGTATCTCGGTTCATTGCTCATCCCAAAGCTTTGCCTGGAATCTGGCTTTTTGAGGAACAGGGCTCTGGAGGCACGTCCTTGAGGCTTGGAGGAATTTCCTTGCTTTTCCTAAAACATCTCTGTGAGCAGCCGTGGCGGTATGGAGTTGGCAGACTCGGTGGCTCCGGTGCTTCTGGGGCCACATTATGGGTCTAACACATACGGGATAAGTAAACGGTTTCCACTTCCTAACGCCCTTGGAAAGAAACCAGGCAAGAAAATTAGCATACTTTTTTTCTTAAGCAATCAAATAGGAGACTCCAATTAGGGCAAATAAAAGTGATTACTGCAGCCCGGCTGGCATGGCTCAGTGGTTGAGTGTCAACCTATGAACCAGGGGGTCACAGTTAGAGGTCACGGTTCAATTCCCGGTCAGGGCACCTGCCCAGGTTACAGCTTGATTCCCAGTGTGGGGCGTGCAGGAGGCAGCCGATCCATGATTCTCTCTCATCATTGATGTTTCTCTCTCTCTCTCCCTCTCCCTTTCTCTCTGAAATTAGTGAAAGTATATTTTTTTAAAAATTATTACTGCAAACAGGTTTTTTTCTTCCTTTCTTCTTTGCTTCCTCCTTTTCTTTCTTTCTTCCTTTTCTCCTTCCTTGCTTCCTCCTTTCCTTCCTCCCTTCCTTCCTTCCTTCCTTCCTTCCTTCCTTCCTTCCTCTCCTGGCCTCTTAGCAGCAGCAGGATGGCAAGGCAAGCCGTGTGCCCAGCCCATGTTTGACGCACCCTCTTGTGTTCCTCTTCCCCAGGGCAACCCCTACATGTGCAACAACGAGTGTGACGCGAGCACCCCCGAGCTGGCGCACCCCCCGGAGCTGATGTTCGACTTCGAGGGGAGACACCCGTCCACCTTCTGGCAGTCGGCCACCTGGAAGGACTACCCCAAGCCTCTCCAGGTGAACATCACTCTGTCCTGGAGCAAAACCATCGAGCTCACAGACAACATCGTCATCACCTTCGAGTCGGGGCGCCCGGACCAGATGATCCTGGAGAAATCCCTGGATTACGGGCGCACATGGCAGCCCTACCAGTACTACGCCACGGACTGCCTGGACGCCTTCCACATGGACCCCAAGTCCGTGAAGGACTTGTCCCAGCACACGGTCCTGGAGATCATCTGCACCGAAGAGTACTCCACGGGCTACATGACCAACAGCAAAATCATCCACTTTGAAATCAAAGACAGGTTCGCCTTCTTCGCCGGGCCCTGGCTGCGCAACATGGCCTCCCTCTACGGCCAGCTGGACACGACCAAGAAGCTCAGAGATTTCTTCACGGTCACGGACCTGAGGATCCGGCTGCTGAGGCCGGCCGTCGGGGAGATTTTCGTGGACGAGCTGCACTTGGCGCGCTACTTCTACGCCATCTCGGACATCAAGGTCCACGGCAGGTAAGCGCGCGTCTCTCCCACGTGAGTGAGGACAGGTGTGTTCATAGCAAATGCGGGGGGAGGGGTTGTTCTTGCAGCTGGAGAATGCTTGTCAATTTCTACTGCAGCGGATTCTCAGGAGCCCAGCCTGGAGGTGGGTCCTGAGGCACCTGCGGCCCTTCTCACTCAGCGGCAGCCGGAGAATGTTTGTCAATTTCTACTGCAGCGGATTCTCAGGAGCCCCAGCCTGGAGGTGGGTCCTGAGGCACCTGAGGCCCTTCTCACTGAGCAGTGATTGGTGAGCCCAGAATTGCTGTCCTCAGGCCTGAACCTGGCAGGATTGCGTAGAATTTAAGCAAAAGGGGGGATGCGCGTCTTAGAAAAGGGCCTGGAAAACAAGCAATGCCTCTTCCTGTTGTTTCCAAATGCCAGAGAGGGCCTGCACCATGGGAGGCTTCCTGTGGTTTTGTTCTGTCGCGAAAAAATCTCTGAAACGGAAGCTGAGTTTCTTCAAATGGGTTAAATCAGAGCCACATGCATTTAGGAAAACAAAGCAATGCCTCTTCCTGTTGTTTCCAAATGCCAGAGAGGGCCTGCACCATGGGACGCTTCTCTGTGGTTTTGTTCTGTCGCGCAAAAATCTCTGAAACGGAAGCTGAGTTTCTTGAAATGGGTTAAATCAGAGCCACACGCATTTAGGGAAAACAACACATTTGTTTAAAAGGGGCAAGCTGTGTTTTCCGGTTCTTCTGATGCTGTTGCTTTAAAAGCTATGCTGCCGCGTGGCCCTGAGTCAGCCCCCTTCTTGCTGTGGGGCAGGCACAGGTGGGAGAGTTTAGGCAGCATCGGTCCCGGTTAGGCTTGCCTTAGGTCAGTGATGGCGAACCTTTTGAGCTCGGCATGTCAGCATTTTGAAAAACCCTAACTTAACTCTGGTGCCGTGTCCCATATAGAAATTTTTTGATCTTTGCAACCATAGTAAAATAAAGACTTATATTTTTGATATTTATTTTATATATTTAAATGCCATTTAACAAAGAAAAATCAACCAAAAAAATGAGTTTGCGTGTCACCTCTGACACGCGTGTCAAAGGTTCGCCATCACTGCCTTAGGTTTTGATAATGTGCCTGACACACAATTGAGCAAGTTACTAAGAACGTTGAGGTGTTTACATGGAAAGCTTCACTCATTAGAACCAGGACCACCAAAGCAGAGATTTTCAACCCAATTTTTTAAGTGTCTGATGTCACCAAAATCACCAACGGGTGGAGGTTGGAGCATGAGATGAGTTGGGAAAACTAAAGATGAGTGGACTGTACAGCAAAAATGGGAATAAGAAAGCAAATCAAGGCAGTAATCATTCTAAAAATGTCAGGATAGCTCTAAATCAGAACATACGGACATAAGAATATAAACCATGCATAAATCATCTACGTTTAATTAAGTAATCATAAAATTTTAACAAAATAAGGCAGGATTTTAAAAAATATATATTTTTATTGATTTCAGAGAGGAAGGGAGAGGGAGAGAGAGATTGAAACAACAATGATGAGTGAGAATCATTGATCGGCTGCCTCCTGCACGCCCCACTCTAGGGATTGAGCCTGCAACCCAGGCATGTGCCCTGACCAGGAATTGAACCTTCCATCTCCTAGTTCCGTGGTCGGCAGACTGTGGCTCACGAGCCACATGCAGCTCTTTGGCCCCTTGAGTGGGGCTCTTCCTAAGCCTTAGGAGTACCCTAATTAAGTGAATAACAATGTACCTACCTATATTGTTTAAGTTTAAAAAATTTGGCTCTCAAAAGAAATTTCAGTCGTTGTACTGTTGATATTTGGCTCTGTTGACTCATGAGTTTGCCGACCACGGTCCTAGTTCTTCGGTCAATGTTCAACCACTGAGCCACACCGGCCGGGCAAAATCCCACCAGATTTACTACTTTCCTTTTACCCCTCACCCTGGTAGAACCCTCCCACTGCACTGCAATGGTTCCGAGGAGTTTGGAGGGGGCCCCCACCTCCCTTCCCTGGGACTCACCCGCTGCCTTTTCCTGGTCACCAGTCACCTGTAAGCTGGTGAGGAAGCAGCTGGGCAGGAGACAAAGGTGTAATAGAGGTGAGCCCCTCCCATCTGGTCCCCTTCTGTCACCTCCAAACTCCTGTCCAAATTCCTCAGGGCAAAGCCGATGTTGGCGTGTGCTGTGCTGGGCGCCAGATGGCTGGGGTATTTTTAGTCTTGGGGGAGGGACTAAAGAAGCCAGGCCCGTGGCCAGGCGTGTCTCCAGCTCCTAAGTTATATAAGGAGCGTGGAGCCCCGCGAGGGAGCTGCTGCCTGGGTGGCAGACCTGTCAGCGTGGAAGCTGGTAGACGCTTCACCCTTGAACGTCTCGGCCTCGTCTGTCTGTCTCTGAGCGCACCATCCAGAGGAGCCTTGAAGGGGAATTGGTGATCTCGGAAAGCAAGTTCTAAAGGTTCCTTTTCGAGAATATCATACACGGAAACTTTCCCAAAAAGTTGTTTCCATCACTACTCCTCCCTCCATTCATGGGATGGTTGCAATATTTAACGTGCCTTTCCATGTCTGTAATGATCATTATCATGATATTTTTTTCTGCCTGCCACGCCACAAATAATGTGGGAACTGGAGTGAGTTATTTGGGGACAGTAGGGAAATGGCCATAGAATAGTGGGCAGAGAACACAAGATTTTTTTCACCTTGAAATGTTAAGCGAGGCAACGAAAGCAGGTGGGGGATCTTGGAGCTGGCTGACCGTGAACTCCAGGTCTTTATTTCTTGTGCACAAATGCACTTGGTGGTTATGTATTATACTGGCTGGCATTGTTTGGTGTAAAAAAAAAATAATGTTGTGATGGTCATAAGACGAAGGTTGCATTTAGGTTCTTTTTAGCATGTGACACATCTGAGACCTCTTTTACTATTGACAAAACCTAAACTCCCACCGTAAACATTGCAGCCCTCTTCGGCTACACGCTTCTTCTGCCGCCACTTCCTCCCTCGCGCTGTGCGCTTCTTCCCGTCGCAGAGGAGGAAGGTGGCTGTTGGCGCTCTCGGCCGCTCCGCCGTCCTTACCTTGTTCAATCAACCTAATAATCTCCTGGGACTAATTCTGACTTGTGGATGTCCTCCTTCCGTAAATCAGGCTGCTTTTCCCTAATGAATAATAGACGAGTGCAGTGTGCCAGCACCTTAATTAAAGAGTGCCTCTCTTCGTCTTCATCTCATTTTAATTTACAGGGTAATACTACAATAATATCACTAATGGAAGGTACATTAAAGGACATCAAGTAGCATTAACTGTATTAAATTATGGTACTTGTGTTAATTAACTGCCGAAGCAAGATGGTTCTAATGGCCAAAAAGGTCGTCTAATGCATAAATAAAATCTACCCAAATGAGAGGTGAGGGGAGGAATGGGGAGGAGATGTTTGTTCCGAACATCTTTTTTATACCGACAGGGAGCTGAGCCCATGGGCTGTGAAATCTAAGGTACAAAATGTTTTCTTAGTTACACATGGAAAGTTTTGATTTTGAAGTGTTTTGTTTCCGCCTAAGCATTTGCTAATTAAATTGAAAAGTTGAATGTTATATTTGTCAGATGCATTGATTTTAGAGAACATAAACTCAGCCTGATTTATTATTTGTTTGAGGTACCCAGTTTCAAGGAAGTGATGTGATTTATTGTAATCATTGTAACACTGGAAAGACAAGTGAACATTTGATGATACGCTCACCTGTTTGTGAGGTGTGCTGTCAGCAATGGCTCAAGGTACTGGATTCAGTCACAAGGTGATAGAAATTCCTTTTCAACTTCAAGATCTTTAGGATAGAATTGTAAGACCTTTTCTCAGTGGCCTAGAAAACTCTAACCAGCATCTCTAGTACTTGTCTTGTTAGAGAGTACCCCTAAACATAATCGCCAATAATTTCCCGCAATGGTGTTCACCCATGTCTTACCCTTGGCAGCTACCCAAGCTCTTTACAGGTAGTTGGCCATCAGCCACTACTGGCAGAAAGGACTTTGCCTTCTGAGCCTCTGTCGTTCATCTCTGAGAAAGGAGCCGGGCACCGCTAGCATGAAAGCTCCACTTCTACGCACTTTTTGGTGCTGCCCCAGCTGGAACCCACTGTCCCTCTCTGATCCCAGGACGGGGAAAGGCCCAGGGACAGAGCCCCTCGGGCTGGGTGTCAGGAGTGAGAAAGGCCCTTCCCTGTCACCCTCAGAAGGAACCAGATATCTTCGTAAAGCCTCACTGTTTGAATGTCACCACCTTGGTGTTTGCTATAATCAGGAAATTCACTTTCTTGAATCAAGGCTTTCAAATGGTTCATGGGAAAGTGTGCGATCATGGGAAAGTAAGCAAGAACACTGCGGGGAGCTGCAGAGTATGAACGCAGTCGGGCTTCCCCATGCTTCCTCAGACAATTTAGGGAAAACCGTGTAGCACACAAGTGGTCTGGGGAGGACAAAAGGCTTCCGGTCCTCCTGCAAGTTCACTGAGTCCTTCTCTCAGCCGCAATTTGAACAAATCTGCCAAAATATTTACTCTTCACCTGTCAGGTGAGAGGCGCCAAAGCCCGGGGCCTGGCCTTCGTTCATTCTTCCCAATGAGTCTTAATCATTGACGTTGGGTTTTACCACCACCCAACAGACTCTGCTTTTATAACGCCTTCCTTCTGTCACCGATAACTACTCATCCTCCATCCCGGCCAGACGCCGAGTTAGACAGTGGACATATGGAGAAGCACAAGGCGTAGTCAGTGCTCGCAAGAAGCCGATGCCCACAAGGACACAGACATGTAAACAGAAAAGGAGGACCACGTGGGTTCAGTGCTTTTGCCACATGGGTGTGGAAAGTGCCCTGGCAACAGAAAAGTGGCTCATTTAATGCAGGAAGCCTAGCGAATGCTTTGATGAGGATGTGATATTTGCATGGTGTCTTGAAATATGTACTTTAGAATGTGGAGCAGCCAGGGCCCAACGGATATTTTAGGTGACTCACTGTGCTTAAGAACAGCACATCTGGTAAGGAACTCCAAGTAGTTGGACAGATCCTGGGAGATGGGTTTCCGGCATCTCCAAGAAGTACTGAAGGACTCTTACCTTGGGACTTGAGTCCCCCATGCCATAGAAATATAAAGTTCTCTGGGTTCTTAAATGTCTACTACGTGCAGGTGAGGAACTTTCCAGAGCCATGGAATGAAAGGCTGTTCCCACGTGGCTGTGTTGAACAAGGAGATGCAGGGAGAGACCAGGAGGACTAGGCCATTGCTTAGTTGTGGAGCAACTGGAACTCCAAGTCCTGATGCTCAAATGGAGTGTCCAGAGAGCTCCCCAAATTCCACAGAAGCCATCATAACATGCGGCTTTGAGGTTTGCTCGCCCTGTCATTAGGACTTAGTGGACCAATCAGATTGGAAGGAAAGAAGGGCTGAAGGAAAGATGTTAGTAGGAATCCAAGTGGAGGGTCCACATAAGGATTTGAAAACACTCTGGTGTTGCAGAAAGAGGTCTGAGCTGGAAATATACACGTTTGGATAGTATCTCCTCACACGTGATAGCTGACGTGTTGAGAATGAATGACATCGATATAATAGGGTTCTTTCCCCATGTAACTATGAATGGCTGGTCATTTATGGAGCACTTGCAGAACTCTGTGCAATACTGTCATTGAAGTGGTGATTTCTGAAGGAAATTGAGAAATAATCCAGGAAAGAGGAGAAATCTGAATGAGAGGGGGATGAGTTTAAGGACATTCTACCAAATCTACCCACTGGATTAATATTGACGTAGTAACCCTTCACGTCTGTATAGCACTCAGCTTACAAGGCTCTGGCCAGGTACCCTCTTTCCATGCATCCTCATTAGAGACTCGGAGGGAGGTGTTGCTTAGCCTCATTTTACAGGTGGGGAAACTGAGGACCCGTAAGGTCCATGACGTTAAAAGCATCCCACATGCAGTAAGGTGACAACATCAGGCTGCTAATTAGAAACCGTATGTTTTGTCATTATGTTAGCCACCCCAGCCTGGCATGAGCTCAGCACATGCAGGAAACTCAGGAGATTCCCAAAGGAGCCATCTTTCAATTGCATCCTTAGCCAATAGGTCTTGGATCTCTGTTCCTCTCAGAATGTCCTGGGAATGGCCCTCCCCCCTGCCTTTGGGCTCGGGATTTTACTGCGCCACAGTAAAAGTGGCTGTGTGTTTATCGGAGCTCCCTCCCTCATTTTCATTCACTTTATATGTATTATTAGGCTAATTTGTCGTATTGTGTTAGGTCCTGGTGTCTTACTGTGAAAATAAAATTGTGATGATAGTGTCTCATTTTAGAAAGGGAGAAAAAAATTAATGAGCTGAATTTTCTCAGTATTAATTTGTTCTCATATTTCCCCATAAACGTTTAATACCAACAACTACTTTTGCCTCATGGGCATCATCCAATTGTAAAACAAGCCACAAATATTCCTGGATCAACTTGGAAATGGCCAACTACCTCGGCTTATTTTAAGAAAGTGTATCTTTCAATTGAAGGCAATCTGCCTTTTCTTTTAACTTCCACCTATTAGGTTATAGTCTCTTTTCTGGAACCATATTGAACGTAAGTGCCTGCCTCTTTCATACAACAAAATTATGTAAATTTGAAGTCAATGATCCTATCCCCAAGTCTTTTTCTTTCCAAGCTAAATGAATATTTAACTATTCTACCATCTAAGATTTTTAAATTTAATCTGCTCTTCTTTTAAAAGGAGAATGAAGTTCAGTAAATAAGAGTATTCAAATGAAAAGCTTAGCAACCATAAATAAAAATTAACAAACACAAACATTGCTATTTAACTCCCATGGAAACACTTAAAATAAAGATTTGTGGCAGGAACCCATTTTAAGTGGACGACCGAGCACCATCCTGATTTGGAGCATATATTTTACGTCCTTAAGGATTGCTTGAATTAAAAAAGAGAAACTATGCATAAGCAGCTCATTTTCCTCTGAGGTTTGCACCATTGTAAGGAGAGAATGCATCTAATAATCCCTCCAATTAAATTAGCAACTTCGTTAGCGTGCAGAAAAACAACCCAGTTCAAGAGCTTGTCTCTTTATCCTCGCTTCCCCGGTGCCACAGATATTTTTAAACGAGTGGGTCATCTAAAAGGAAAGATATCTCCTTCTTAAGAAGCATCACGATCCTTGGGCAAAATACCACATCATAGAAAAACGAAATAATTTCCTTCCTCACTTCACCTGTATAGAGGAAGCTAGAGTCCAGCTACAGCCACGGGACCAAGCAAGGGGAGACGGGTGCACTCCTCAGTCCTAACGTCTACAGTTGTGTTTTACCTGAATTCAGTGGTTGGCATCTTGGGAAGGTCTTGGTGGTTTTTGTCCCGAGGGTCAGAGGTATTTCCCGACACATGAGGAGGTCATGCCGCTGGTGGGTACTCACTGTAAGAGTCTGTGTGGAGCTATGTGACCGAGGGGTCAGTAGAGACACCATCCCCCTTCAGTCTGCATACACAATACCAAATGAGTGAAGGTCAAGGGTTGTGTCGTCATCATTTGACCGTGTGGAGAGAGGGGTTGATTTCATTTCAACGTAGGTCTGTATTCCAGTTCCGACAGCCACCTCTAGGACTGAATGTGCTCGTTTAGGCGGGACTCACAGCACTGCACGTAAACGCAGGACTGCTGCTTCTACCTGAGTCTAGCAGCAACAGAATTGTATCTAAACAAGGTCAATCAGTGGCAAAGGGAGAAAGGACAGTTTTTAAATTACTTACGGTTTGGCCAATGAGTATGTTTCTGAACTTCCACTTGGAAAAACATTGACTGAATGGATAGAGTTTTTAAATATGTGATACAGGAGCCTTGTAAATCCTGTTGGTCTACAGATCCCAGTCCAGAACATTATGTAATTAGGATCGCTACTATGTCAGCTCTTTCTGGCTGACGGGTGCCTAAGGCAACTGGTCTTGTGCTAGGAATGTAGAGAGGACAGAGATCAAAACATTAGGATCTCAAAATCATTATTTGTCTTATTTGCTTGTTTGTGTGTTTTTGTTCATCCTCACCCCGGGATATTTTCCCATTGATTTTAGATAGAGTAGAAGGGAGGCAGGGAGGGAAACATTGATGTGAGAGAGAGACACATCAATTGGTTGCCTCCCACACACGCCCCAACCAGGGTCAGAGCCCTAGATTCTTCAGTGTGTGGGTGACGCTCTAACCACTGAGCACACCAGCCAGGGCTACTTGTCCTATTTTATAAGAGAACGTTGGCTGGCAGTCCAAACCGGTTCTGGCTGCAGCTGCGCTGGTAACTCTGTGAGCACAGAGTGAGGCCCAGCCGCTCTAAGCACAGCCTCCCCATCTTCACCATGAGCGGGTGATACTGTATCCGCGTTCCTCAGAATTGCTCTTCCAACAAAGGCCGCCATGCGCAGACACCTGTGGGGGACATGTGGTTTGCAATGTTTTCTTCCGGAAGTCACAGTGCATACAGGCGCACTCGAGATGTCCTAGAGCAGTGATGGCAAACCTTTTGAGTTCGGCGTGTCAGCCTTTTGAAAAACCCTAACTTAACTCTGGTGCCGTGTCACATATAGAAATTTTTTGATATTTGCAACCATAGTAAAACAAAGACTTATATTTTTGATATTTATTTTATATATTTAAATGCCATTTAACAAAGAAAAATCAACCAAAAAAATGAGTTCGCGTGTCACCTCTGACACGCGTGTCATAGGTTCGCCATCACTGTCCTGTAGTAAAGAGACACTTCCATTTATTTAACCAGAGCCTCCCAAACCTTCTTAGCCAAGGACATCTATGAATCCCACCAACGAATTAGCAGTAGCAGAACTCTCCTGGGGCAAACAAGCTTCCTTTCATCCCCAGTGCCACTGGACTCTTCACTGGACATAAGGAAGTCAATGAAAGCATTGTGCGCGCGCGCGTGTGTGTGTGTGTGTGTGTGTGTGTGTGTGTGTGTGAATTATTTGCACTTAAGAACAGCTTGATATCCCACAGCAAGGTCTAATTTTAGTTATCAGCCTTCCTATATTGTTACTCCATTGGGTGAGAAAGATGAGACCCTCTCAGGGGAAGGCTAGCTGTAATAGGGAACACCTTTCTTTCTTTTTTTTTAACTGTTGCTCTTATTCTCTGAGCCTTTGGGAGTCCTGTGCACTGAAGAATGATGGGAAATTAAATGCTGCCTTGGCATAGATGGGGATATTTTGTGTTTTGTTTTTAAGCTGGAGAAATGGTGATGGAAGAGTCAGCAGAGATGTAAAAAAATGAAATGCCAAGTGATTCAATCTGGTGTGTTTTAGAGAGAAATCGAGATGCCGGGGGATTGCTGTTCCTCTGGAATGTAATCTCTTCACACTCTAATGACACCAATAAACTAAAATCATGTCTTTAAAGGCAAATGAGAAGAACTAATATTTAATTTATTCTTTTTTGTTGTATGGAAACCACAGGCTGGTTTTCGCTGAAGGCACGTTGCCTTCTCCCTGGCTCCATGGGAGTGTTAATGAACAACAAAGGAGCGCCCAGCAGTACCAAACCTGGGCTACGGCTACGGGGTGTCGCCTCGTCTAGGCATTGTGCTGCTGCCCTGGCTGCTTGTACTCCTTCGGTCTCGCCAGAATATCAGGGAAGCGAAGCTGTTACAACATACGGGTGACATCCATGTGTAATTATAGCTCCTCCAGTGCTGCTGGGAACAGGGAACAGATGGGGAGAGGGTGGGCCAGGAGATGATGGGAGGGGGCGGGTAAGGGGTCAGCGATTTGGCAGGTTGGAAATAGATCGCATCATGAGCTCCTGGATTGGAGTTATACGTGCAGTGTGTATGCCCAACAGTCAGAGCGGCGTAGCCTTGCAGAATCATTTCTCTTCGCACTGAAAGAAACCATGGAATCATCTCATCGAACTCCCTCTTTTTTTTTTTTATGTGAAACAGAATGGTTAACTAAATTAGCCCGAGATGATACTGTTGCATAAGCAGAATTTGGACCCAGATGGGACTTGTGTTTCACTCACTGATCTGCCCCCAATGCCTAGAACGGGGCCGGGCACATAGTAGGAATCAATACAGATTGATTGAGGGAATGAGCACAAAGAGAAAAAAAATGTGTTCCTATATTTGTGATGGTCGAGACCCTTAAAGTCACAGTGCAGAGCAGTGACCCATTTCTGGGGGGCGGCCCGGACCGTGATAGTGGGCTGCAGAAGAGAGAGTTGTGGGTATCCGCCATGGATGGCCACATTGTTCATCTCCGGGAGCCAGACTTGTGATGGTGCCATTGATATTTTAGAAATTGAGAGGGGTACCTATTCGAGACTCGTATGAGCTCATATTTTAGCTTAAATGTGATGATGGCCTATGGGAGGTTGGAATTATGAGACTAATAAAAGAATGAGAGAGGAAACTTAGATATGATAACTATTTGTTAGTGAATAGACAAGTAAGTTAGCCTACTGATGACCTACAGGTCACATAACTTGCTGTTTTACATTTTGAGTTTCTGTCCTAGCACAAACATTTCTTTAGAAATAAGCAGATGGCCGTCATTGTTATCTTCGCTGATGGGAGCACTGGTTTTCTCAGGGACACCTGAATACCTAGGAAGCATTTTTACCCTCGACGCGTCATCCTGAATGCGCGCAGACCCTTAATAACCGGCATTATAGCTCCATAGTCTGACCCATCGATGAGTTTGCTGACTCCACTGGAATATGCGCTAGTCATCTAACTGTAGAGAATAAGGTGATGGATGGAGAGTATACTACAAATATATCTTGGGGATGTCTGTTTCCTTTGGAAAAGATTTTTTTAAAGAGAGAAAGAAAACTCAACAAAGGAAGAGGTGCTCCTCAGGAAATCTTGAAGATGCAAGAGAAGTCTCGGACGGCAGGTTGCATTCTCTCACCATCCTACCCGGGGTGCGCAGAGCAGTTGCGAAATCTCGTCCACATCCGCCTCAGAGGCATGTTTTTGCCCAGCCTCGTGGCTGACTCCAGACCCGAGAGACCAGAGGGTGGGGAGGGGGCCTTTCTTGGTTCAGAGGGACACCTGCAGCTCACTAGAGCCGCTCAAAGGCCCTGTGCTTCTCACAGCTCATGAGATAGGGTCTGTCCTGTGTTCCAGAGGGACCCACACAGAGGAGGAGATCAAGCATGCGGCAGAGTACGCAGTGTTACTAGCAAAGGGGACCATGGCAACCACCTTCTTAACCTCAGCACGGAGCCCGTGGAGCGTGCAACATGCCACCTTCTGTAACAGAGACTGAGACTGGGCCAGGGGGTGTCGGAAATATCCTCTCATTAAAAGAGGGAAGAAGTTCATTTTGGAAAGGGTAGTGTGGCCATTTGATTACATTTGTTAATGCAATACAACATCTCGCCAGTTTAAGGATGATTGGGTTGTGGCTTAAGATAGAAAAGAATAACCAGTTATGTTTAGCTAAATAGAAATGATATTATAAGCTTTTCGAGAATATGGGGATTGGACATAAAAACAAAAAAAAAAGCGGGTAAAACATCATTGAACTGGGAATCAAATCACATGGGTTGTAATCCCCAAACTGTAACCTAGGAAATAATACAGTCGTCCCCCCTTATCCACGAGGGGTAAGTTCCGAGACCCCTAGTGGATGCCTGAAACCACGGATATTACCGAACTCTGAATACACTATATTTTTCCTATATATACATACTTGCCATCACATTTAATTTATAAATTAGGCACATAACAATAATAATAACATAGAACAATTATAACAATGCACTGAAATACAAGTTATGTGAATGCGGTCTCACTCTTAAAAAATACCTTCTTGGGCTGTCCTCACCCTTCTTGTGGTGATGTGAGATGATGCAGCCTAAAGCAGAGAGCTTCCACCTTTTCACTTACAAGAAGCACTTGACGGCTTCTCTCCAGCACATCCAAATTCCCAACATCCCTCCTCTTGCCCTTGGGGGCCGTTGCTAAGTAAGATCAGGGTCACTTGAACACAAGCATCTCGATACCACCGCAGCCCATTTGATGACTGAACTGGCTAAGAAGTGGCTGAGGGGTGGGGACCGGGCACAGCGTGGAGACACTGCACGAAGTGGGGATTCATGTCCCGCTGAACAGGGCAGGAGACTCAGCACTGCACCCAGTTGAAAACCTCTGAAAGATTTATTTCTGGAATCTCCCATTTAATAGCTTCAACCACAGTTGACCACGCGGAAAGCGCAACCGTGGATCATGGGGAGGCTACTATGCCTACCTCACCTCCCTTTCAAGAACCGTGAAAAATGCAAAATACCATGCAAATCACTGTAAGCACGCGAACACGGGGCGTCCCAAAAAATGTCTTCACACTTGGAGTAATTATTCATCCCAGTGGGTTCCGTCTGAAAAGGAAGAAACAGCAATCGAGCTCTCAGAAAACGTCTGCGTGTGCATTGTTCGAGACACCCTGTAGTGCTTACTCGTTCCTGGCAGTATGCCAGTGGCTAGAGCAGTGGTTCTCAACCTTCCTAATGCCGCGACCCTTTAATACAGTTCCTCATGTTGTGGTGACCCCCAACCATAAAATTATTTTCGTTGCTACTTCATAACTGTAATTTTGCTACTGTTATGGATCATCATGTAAATATCTGATATGCAGGATGTATTCTCATTGTTACAAATTGAACATAATGAAAACATAGTGATTAATCACAAAAACAATATGTAATTACATATGTGTTTTCCGATGGTCTTAGGCGACCCCTGTGAAAGGGTCGTTCAACCCCCAAAGGGATCGCGACCCACAGGTTGAGAACCACTGGGCTAGAGCTACAGAGATGGGAAGCCACAGCCCCTGTCCTCAAGTTGCTACCGTCTGGATGGATTGAAGGCATTTCACAAGTTAAATCATAAAGCAATGGGATCTGTGAAGTGATGGGGACAGGCACAAGGTTGCTATGGCAACAGCGGGAGGTGCAGGAGGAGGAAGACCTCTGGGATGCAGGACGCTTTCCGGAGGACGACCTTCGGATGGTCTCTCCTTCATCAAGGTTACTTTTGAACAATTACCTCCGTATGTCAGGCTGAACCACATGGAACTGTTTGTATTAATCCGTTCGAATTGTTGAATGTGATCTAATGATTGGAAATACCTCCTGCCCTATTGGAATACTCACACTCACTTAGAAAGACACGTTTACCTTACTCTTTTCCCTAATATGGGTACCTCCAGAAAATGTATCCACAGGTGAGCTGGTTCCAGGCACACAGAAATACTGGGTGCAATGGGGGTTTGCACGACGGCCTTGTGTTTAATCAGACCGAATAGGCAGGCTCAGTTTTCAATAAAAGTTAATCCTGTTTTCATTAAACAGAAATGCTATTTGTGGAAAACAAGAGTCCTGCAGAGATAAAAGGGTATCTCTCCGGGTTACACATTTAATATTTGCTTAGCATTGATGAGTCTAAACCAAGAGGCTTCTTTGCAATTTGATTATTTGCTCCTTTCCTTGGTATTGACCGTTCTATTAGATTTCGCTGCTAGCAACAGCATATGTAAAGATGCCAGTGTTATTTTCCTACCAAAATAAGATGCCAGAGGAATGCACATACCTCAGCTGAATCTTTGATACGAACAAAAATAAGAAAATAGTAAGTTGAGGCCTGGGTTTGTTAACCAGTTCTGGTTTCCATGGAGAGGCAGCAGAGGGAGGCTTGGAGCAGGTAGACCTGGGTTCAAATGCCAGCTCCTCCGCTTGCTACTGGAAAAAAACTTCATGACTTAAAAATATCTCCGGCTCATCCCCTCGTCTATACAATGCAACAAGTGGACCCACGTTGATGAGTTAGTTTCAATATTATTAATGTCGGCAAAACCCGAGTACATGTTAAGTAAATGGTGGTTATGGTGATGAGCCCAAGAATAGCAGTTACAAAGGCATATGATGACTTCCAAAGCAGTTTTGCTTTGTTTTCAATTATGTTTGTATTAGTCTCACTGCAACCTATTGGCCTGCTCAGTAGGAACCATTAACATGTTTTCTTCTTCTACAAACTCCTCTTTTCCATGTTGCTGCGCTGCGTTTATATTGATGCTAATACATAATTCACACTCCAGCGCTCCCTTGTGAAGGCTCTGCTGCTATCTGTCCGAATCCTTTCCTTTCCCTTTGAAGACTCCAGCAGGTCCCCTGTGTCCTCACCGTATTCCTGGAGTTCTTCGCGGGGGAAATCTCCATGAGAATGAGGACGGGGTGTTTTCTGGAGACAGGCAGGCCTATTGTCCCATCTCCCTGGGCCCCCCTCCCCCCATGATGGCTGGCCTGCTCTGACATTTCGCACGGAGGGCTCTTGAGTAAGACAACCGTAGTTATGAAAGATTCATGGCTTCATCCCGCAGTCACCTTGCCACACAGTGACAGAATCGTAATGTCCACTGACCCTGGTGGTCAGCAGAAAGGAAGAGAGACGTCTCCGGCTCCTTGGAGACAGGGGAGGAGTGTGGGCCTTCTTTTCCACGGCTCGCAGTCGCGCACACCACTCTGCGTTCTGTCTTTCCTTCGCCCCGGGGGATCTGCTCTGGAAAGAAAGGTCAGGGTCACGGGCTTGAGAAGCACAGTGGGATCAGAGACACACCCAGGGGCTGGGAGGGAGTCGGAGCAGAGGGCTAGCAGGGGAAGGAAAATTATGTGCGGTCACTCCAGGGAGCCCTGGGGGAAGAAGGCAGGATACAGAGGAATTCTGCATTCGGAAAGGACTTTCCGAACCTCATTAAAGTCAGTCGCTCTTTGTCTGACATCGGCCTTTTTTGGTGAGTAGACATTTCATCTCTGTTTTATATTAAGTATATTCTATTTTCCAGGCAAAGCAGGCTTCTTAAAATAAGCATTTGGTGGGCTTGGTAGTAACATACAACATTCTAACTTTTTTTTTAAGTTCTTTTTTAAAAAATATATTTTATTGATTTTTTACAGAGAGGAAGAGAGAGGGATAGAGAGTTAGAAACATCTATCAGCTGCCTCCTGCTCACCTCCTACTGGGGATGTGCCCGCAACCAAGGTACATGCCCTTGACCGGAATTGAACCTGGGACCCTTCAGTCCGTAGGCCAACGCTCTATCCACTGAGCCACGCCGGTTAGGGCCAGCATTCTAACTTTTAAAAACAGAATGTGGCTGACTGACCAGGGAAATTCTGATATATAAAGGATAACCTCTGGGGGGAGGGGGGAGGGGGGCAGAAGTATTAATAGAAACATAATTTCAGCATCACCATTATTGGGGGGCAGATACCAGAGTTCAGACATAAGTGCTTGACACAAATAAAACTGTGAGCTATGAAAAATGTACATGAAGCGATGTGTCTTCACACTTAATTAGTCGCCACCGAATGTTTTCGCTTTGCTCGGTGGCGTGCGGTACATACATCCCTGCAGTAAGTTAAATGCAAACGGTTGTTAATGGAGGGACCATCTGCTCCGTGCCGGGGAGTTTGCTGAAAGGAATGTGGTTGAACCACTCAAATACCAGATTTCTAAAATGAGCTGCCTCTGTGAACCCCAACATTACTAATCCTCCCCGGCCTTTCGAATTCTACACACGCATCGTTCAGCCACTTGGAACACAGTCTGGGCTGCTTTTTTGTTGTTGTTCATCCTCACCTGAGGATATTTTCCATTGATTTTTTAAAAAATAATCTTTATTGTTGAAAGTATTACATATGTCCCGCACTGACCCCTTCTAGCCCACCCTCAGCCTCTACCCCAGGCCTTCACCACTCTATTGTCTGTGTCCATGGGTTATGCATATATGCAAACAAGTTCTTTGGTTGATCTCTTCCCACCCATCCACCCACCCCCACCTTCCCTCTTGATTTTTAGAGAGAGTGGAAGGGAGAGGGAGAGACTGAGAGAGAGAAACATTGATGTGAGAGAGACACATCGATTGGCTGCCTCCTGTATGCACCCGACCAGGGCCAGGATCGAGCCTGCAACCGAGGTATGTGCTGGAATCGAACCCAGTCCATCGGCTGACATCCTATCCACTGAGCCAAACTGGCCAGGGCCAGCCTGGGCAGCCGTTGGACACCTCTGGGAGACAGAATCCCTGCAGAGGCGTCTCCCTGTACACGGAGACCTGCGGGGCCCTCGAATTCTGCTCAGGGATTGAGAGCAGCCAGTCAATAATCAGATGGTCATCTCTGCTAACATGGATGCGACAGACTCTCCATCCCCGTCCGTCCCTCCTGCAAGTTATTCCTTTGCAGCCGTCCATCACCGGCCAGGCGCGGGCCCAGGACGAATGGCCCCATATCATCAGTGTTGCCCCCTGCACCTCCCGTCATCCATCCACACCACCGTCTTTCTTCAGAAGATGATCCGTGTGCCATGGGAGCCACGATTTCCCCCCCAACACACTTTATTAGCCGCTGTCACAGAGCGTCCCAAGAATGTCTGCCGGACTCCCCGGTGACAGGGTGACACATGAGGAAATCAGTCCCAGGACAGGCGCCAGGGCCTCCAGGTTTCCAATGGCACACTCTGCTTTCATCCGGCCTTTCTCATCAGTCCCCGGTCAAGGTCGCCACCCATATATTTAAGCGCCATCTGCCACGAAGATCTATCACATTAATATCCACTGGAGGTGTGCACGGCGCGGCGATGCTCAGAATAGCACCTTGGCCGTGAACGAGCGAGCTTCGGAATCAACTGCGTGGATGGAAATCTTCAAGCGCACGGCCTCACTGCCGCCGGATGGAATGGGTGGCTCTTGGCCTACTGTTCACGTGGCTTTCTCGACCCTTCTTCTTTTTTTAATGTTCCTCCATTCCTCTCTTTTGCTCTAACTGTAACTGATTTAAGACTGTGCTTTGGGGGATTTGCCTGCAGGAGAGGAGGCCGCGGGAGAGCTCGTTAGCCCAGCAGACGACCCATCCCTGGGTGAAGCAGACAATGCAAAGCTCGCTTCCTGGGGCTGCCGCACAGAGCCAGGGCTGCGTGGAGGTGGGCAGCCCCGCGGTGCCGGACAAGCTTTTTATTTGTTAAAAGGAAAAAGGGATCTTGTACTGAAAACATCCCCCGTGGTCTGTTCTCACGAACAGAGGCGCCTCCTGAAGGCCGCAGGCATCCGACGCCTCCGTTTCAAAAACGAGCACGTGTCCGTCTGTCTCCAGACAGGCCGCTGCCCTTGAACACGCCCCAGAGCCTTTCGGAGATGGAGAGACTGGCTTGATCATCACACACGCAGCCCCTTCAGGGCGGTGGGCGGGTGCCGGCTGCGCGTCTGAGAAGCCGGGGTCTTGCCTTGGGTTTGCACAGCAATGCCGAGCCCTCACAGAGCTCCGGCTTCAGATGTGGAGCCCAGAGAGAAGATCCGCAGGCTGTCCGACGGCACCCGGTCACTGAGCGGTAGTGCCTCGCAGACACCCAGACACCCTTTCATTTAATTCAGACTTGGTTACGTCTTCCCTCCCAGAGGGAGCCTTCATCTAGAAGCCTGGTTCTTGGTGTTCCTGCTCATGGCGAGAGACACTCCCCCGTTGTCCCCCGTAATTACAGGGAGCAGGGGGATTTGATCCTTTAAACCCACAGATGAGGTTTACCAATGTTTTTATGGAAATCGAAATGGAGAGTGGCTTTGATGCAGAATTATGGTCTGACCTTTCTTTCTTTCTTCCTTTCTTTTTTTCTTTCTTTTTTAAGAGGCAAGGGCACCGAGGGAAATAGGAAGAGGCGACAAAAGCCAGCTGCTGAGACATGGCATTCATCAACCTTGAGTCTGTTGTAGAGAGAGGTGCGTCTGGGTCATTGCTGCCTCCCTTCTAGAAGGCGGGGTCCTCTGGGGCCTCCCGCTCTCTGCCCATAGTCGGTGACACGCACCCCAGCAGGGAGGCCAGGCAGACACATCCCATCTGTTGGTGTTTTCTTTTTCTTTTCTTTTTTTCAAGTCCACTTGATGAGGTGTTTGTCTGCAAATGTGTCACTCTGCTGTATTTTTGAGGTCTGGGCCCTCTTCTGGGGCCTGAAGATATTTCAGAGATGCAAAGCAGAATTTCACACGTTCCCTTAATACTACACACACACACACACACACACACGTACACACGCACACACACACTGGCAAGGTCCTCCATTCCAAAACACTTATCTCACGTAGGTTCTGAAACCTCCCCCGGACCACAACGCTGACCCTGTCTAGTTAGACCAGTGGTTCTCAACCTTCCTAATGCCGCGACCCTTTAACACAGTTCCTCATGTTGTGGTGACCCCCAACCATAAAATTATTTTCGTTGCTACTTCCTAACTGTAATTTTGCTACTGTTATGAATCGTAATGTAAATATCTGATATGCAGGATGTATTTTCATTGTTACAAATTGAACATAATGAAAGCATAGTGATTAATCACAAAAACAATATGTAATTATATATGTGTTTTCCAATGGTCTTAGGCGACCCCTGTGAAAGGGTCGTTCGACCCCCAAAGGGGTCGCGACCCACAGGTTGAGAACCGCTGAGTTAGACGAAGGCAGGCATTTGTTTTTTCTCTGTGATAAGGATAGTGGTCTTGAACCCGGCCCTCCCTCCACAACTCAATATTCTGCTTTAAAGCAGCAGAAGAGGTTGATTTGGGAGTCAAATGTTTCATATCTTTTAAAAACCAGACCAAAGCAACATGTTTTCTTTTTCTATTGGGAAAAGCAGCCCCACACCATTCAAACACAGAGATTCCTGGGGTAGTTCCAAAATGTTGCTTACAATAGCTCTGTCTTCCTACAAAAGGCAAGACCCCGTGGTTCGAAGTGAGAAGAGGGTTCACACACACGTAGTGTAGATCTGATCATGAACATCATTCCCAAGGTTTGAGTTAGTCTCATTGACTTGACTGGGAATGAAAATCCAGTGTTCAAGCCCAGCCAGCCTGGCTCAGTGGTTAAGCATCTACCTGTGAACCAAGAGGTCACAGTTCAATTTCTAGTCAGGGCACATGCCCCGGTTGCCAGCTCAATCCCCAGTAGGGGGCTTGCAGGAGGCAGCCCATCAATGATTCTCTCTCATCATTGATGTTTCTATCTCTCTCTCCCTCTCCCTTCCTCTCTGAAATCAACAAATATATATATAATCTTCAGTGTTCAAAAGCTCTGTGGAAAATCTAGGTGGTATCAGCTATCTTCACGCTGCTTGATGCCAGAATCCGTTATCAACATACAGGAGAGCTCACATTTTCAAACAGGTTAGAAGCCGGAACCGCTTCTTGCTATGCAATGTCTGGAACAACGAACTCTTCTTCTTTGTGTCACCCCCAAAGACAGAGCCCAGAGGGGGCTCTTCAAGATTCCGTGGATGGCACTGGGAGGCAGGAGCCCAGCTGCTCACTGGACAGTTGCCGTTGGCCGTGGCATAGAAGTCACGGACACAGCCGCCAGGGGAAGCGAGTTAGTCTGGCTTTCTCCTTCAAAGCGGCCCTTTTTTCCCGCGATGGCATTGTCAGAGGGCATTTCATCTGATTCGTGATGGCCACCCCGCAGCGCAGAACCACTGACCTGGAAACCCCACTTGCAGACAGAACTGCCCTCGTTGCTGTGGTCTGAATGTTGCCTTTTCAGCACCTTGGAGAGAAACTCCTTCCATTCCCCCCTTCAAAGTAAGCCCCACATGGAAAGGGTGCTTGCTGCCTGCCTGAGATCTGTGCTCTTCTTTCTTTTCCTTTTAAAAATTTTCTGAATTGGCCCGGCCAGTGTGGCTCAGTGGTTGAGCATTACCTATGAACCAGGACAGTTCAATTCCCGGTCATGGCACATGCCCAGGTTGCTGGCTCGATCCCCAGTGTGGGGCGTGCAGGAGGCAACCAATCAGTGATTCTCTCTCATCATTGATATTTATCTCTCTCTCTCTCTCTCTCTCTCTCTCTCTCTCTCTCAAACCAATACAAATATATTTTTAAAAAACTTTCGGAATTGAACACGTTTCATTCCTCGACCGTGTATCTGACACGGAAAGGAGCACGTGTGTGTGGGAATAGTCCTCCCAGGATCCGGGATGTCCCGTGTTCCCCTGGCAGCGACGGTGAAAGTTACTGATCTGTTTTCTGAGAAGGGGGTTTCCTGGGGGTCCTCAGGCCTCAGACATCAGAAAAAGTATACAGTTGTACCAGCCAGGAGCCAACCAGGAAGCAGAGCTGAGAAGCCCGGACGCGGCTGGAATCCGGGGGCTCCTGTGTGGTCACTGCGTTGCTGTCTGACCTGCCCAGGATTTGTGATTCCTTGGGTTTCACGAAGGAGAAGTAAGTGTCGGAGACTCAGAAACCCTGGGCGGCCGCCAACCTGCAGCAGCTGGAGGTTTTCTCCACCGGCGATCGAGCTTCGGAGACGATCCCTCCCTAGACACTGGCCCCACGACCACAGTGCTCTGGCTCCGAGTGTGAATTTAGCATCGTTGGCGGCCAGAAGCCAAACGGGGCTTGAGCGAGTCATTTTGGCAGCCGTGAGGATTGCAGGACTGGAGCAAACGAGCACTCGTCTGAGAGCAAGCCAGATGCCGGCTGAGGATCCCCCCGAAAAGGTGTCCAGGCACAGACCCTACCTGCCACCTGCACGGCCCTTCCCTGGGTGACAGCTCGACCACGTGGGCTGGGATGGCTGTTGAGGATCGAGAATAGATTCCTCTCAAGGTGCACTCACAAATATATATTTAGATTTTTTTTTTGGCAAGTTTTGGGGGAAAAAAATCTTCAGACATGTCAAAACAAGTGAAAAATTTATATCCCAGATAAAATGTTCAGTGCCTGGTTTTAAAAGAAGCTTCGATCAGGCTTAGGGGACCAGAATAGCATTTGCAAGTTACTGCCAGGCAGTCTTGATTTAACCCTTCGTCCACATTGCTTCACTAAGTCTTTCATCTTGCGCCCGTACAGCCAGGATTTCCCTGCCTTTGCACTTACAAAGAACCTGCACGTAGTAGGAGTTCAAAACACAGCCGTTCACCCTGGGTCCCCCTATCCCTGCCATCATCTCTTTTTTTTTTTCCTTGAGAAAAATCAAAGTTTCCTTTCTTTAGGGGTCGACTGACCCAGGAAACCAGTGGGGCAGAAGCAGCTGTAGCAGATGTGAGTGATGGAAGGGAGAGGGAAATGGAAAAGAATAAGACAGAGCAAGCGGGAAGCGCTCCGTATGACCTAGCGGCCATCTTTGTGGGCAGCCAGACTGGGTTCAAATCCACTTCTCCATCATCTGCTCTCTCTGTCACTTGGACAAAGGCTGTGTCTCTGAGCTATATTTTCCACCTCAGTAACGTGAGAATATTAACTGGCCTCAAGGGTTCTTGGAAGAATTCGTGGATCGCATGCACCCTTTCCTGTTGCTATGCAATGCTCCGTCTGAGTTATACTGGGTTTCTCTCGGTACCAAACTCTCACTGAATTTTTTTACTTCAATGAGTAGAGTTTTATTTCTGTTGTTGTGTCCAGTTGGTTTTTTGTGTGTTTTTTTCAAATCTACCTGATGATTTTTAATAGTCTCTTATTTCCCACTTGTGTTTCAGTTTTCTCTTTCTTTCTTAAGGCTACATATTTATTTTGTATTTGATCTGATTATTCCAATTTCTGAAGTCTTTGCATGTTTGGGGGTTGTTTTGTTTGTTTGTTTGATTGATTGATTGATTGATTGGCTTTTAGTTTTCCCACTGATTCTCTTATAGGGTGGTTTATTTCCTGCGAGCTTTGTGATTTTTGGTTATTCTCATCATTGATAGTCCTCAATCTATGCTTTTCTCTCGGGCACCTGGGGCAACATAGCCCCAAGTCTAGTTAAAGTTATGACGTACACCTTAACGTTCTTAGGACCATGCACATCAGGTAGATTCAAACCCGGGGGCCCCTGAGGGCTGGGCAGTGACCAAAAACAACCAGAGATATTTCTTGGCTTAACTGCTACTTGGAGCCAAGCCAAGAAAAAGAACGTCCCTTGCTGACTGATTCTGGAGCATTTATGGGGAGTGTGGGCGTGGGTATGAGCATGTGGATATGGGCACACACACATCAATTTACCTTTTCCCACAAGACCTGACCACTCCTGCATTCTGTCTTTATTAGGTAGGTCTTGGGCCCACTTGGCTCATGGTCTTGTCTCGGTACCAGTCTAACTCCACCCCCACTCCCCCTCCCCCCAAACACACACACCCTCAAGCTCCAGGCCACAGAACTCAGTTATTATTCCCACACAGATTCAATCTTTACGTGGTTTTAGGGTTTATTCCTGATGCCTATTGGACTTTCTTTTGCCGTCTCCAAAGCATTGATCAAGTGTTTTTAGCTCTGGTGTTGTAAGCAGGTCCTAGTGTGTTCTGGACTGTCGTAGCGGTAGAAACTAGAGTCCTGCTAAATACTGTGGGCCATTTCCTTCACGGAAGTCAGAGAGTCTGTTCTACTCACCTTTGTTCTATTCACCTTTCGGTGCCTGGAAAGTGTCTCCCAGTCCTGGTTCCACTTACGATCATACCCAGTGCCTACGTGCCTGGCGTGGGGCTGACATGGGCATCTTTTAAAAGCCCTTTTGGAAATGGAAACGTGCAGCCAAGATTGGGGAACACTGACCTGCTGTACCTGGTAGAGAGGGTGTTCTCAGCAGAGGTTTCTTGAACAATTAATGAATCGGGAAGAAACCTCCCCAGGAAGAGTTGGGCTGTTTTTTGAAGGGAGTCAAGTCATTAGGAAATATATGTCGGGCCTCTGGGAATACGTAGAAACGGCTCATTCTGGGAGGTGTTGCGTGGCCTCAGTCCATCTGGGCCGATACCAGCGGTTCCAAACCAAACAACACTTCTCAGGCCAACGATCAGGATTTGCAAATATCTTCACTGGGAGGTCCCACCCCAGTCAGAATCGGAGCCACCGTGGCAGGCGTGGATTCCTTCTCCAGGTGAGAGAGCACCACCTGCAGTATGTGAGGGCCATCCATTACAGCAGGTCGACCTCACTGAGCCATAATATCAACGACAACAAATCCCTAAATTTATGTCTTAATGGGCCAGAGGAGACGGGCAGACCTGCAGTGAGCTGAGAAAGGAAAGAAAAGCTAAAAACAATTCGAGTTTATAACATCTTTTCTGGACACCTTAGTCCTAATATCTGTTTGGCAAAGTCGTGAGCTGAAGAATCTCTATCCAGATATACAAGTTTGGCCAGGTGTTCATTGTAACTATTTTTATTTCTTTCACAGGCATTTCATAGTCCCTTAAAAAGTGAAGTCATTTCATCCTTTCCTTGACAGATCTGATAGAAAGAGTTGAGAAATGACCAGAAAGCCTGAATCTCAAAGTTAATGTTGAAAGAAAGCAGAGGGTCTACCTTTAAAAGCTAACAGAGAAGAAGAAAAACTGGGGTTGGGGCGGGGGGGTATTTTTAACATAAAAATATAAACATATTGCTTTTCTCGGTGGTATTTAACAATTTGTTTTTCACAGTGGCAACTGTAAATGATTTTTAACGGGGTAGCCGGTCCTTAGCTTTTGAATTATATGCGGTTATAATGGTGAGTTGATACAAAATAAAGGAGAATATTGATCGGAAACATTTGAAATATAGATGAAGTCATTTCGTTAGATAGAATATTGAAGTTGCATCTGCTTCCCATAACTCAGGAACATTTAGAAACTCCAACTGCAGAATCCATCGCCTTATATCCTACTCTACTGTGTAAGCCCAATGACTCCTTTGAAATTTCTGACTACTCACAAATAATTCATTCTTCCATTCAAATACATGACGAAGATTTTGAATATATAGAATTTAAAATGAACTCTTATTGTGAACTCCATTTTAGACACTGAGAACATGTTACAAGTCCTAAGAATGCAATAGAGAGAGATTTTTAAGTGCAAGATTATGCAAAATCCGAAAGTAAATATCAAGGGGATGAGTATTTTAATCTTCGTGGGGGAAAAGGTGCTTGGGAGAAAAATATACTCTGTTGATTCCTGGAGCTCCTCAATATGAGCTACAGGAATACGTCGGAGGTGATGCAGGGTCCGTTCCAGACCGCCACAATAAAGCTAATATCGTGGTAATGCCAGTCACACATATTTTTTGGTTTCCCGGTGCATATAAAAGAGATGTCTGTACTATACTGTAGTCTCTTAAGCATGCCACAGTATAATGTCTAAGAAAAACAATGTCCATCTCTTCATTTAAAAAAATATGTTATTGCTTAACAATGCTAACCATCATCTGAGCCCGGTCTTGCCTGGATGCCGATAGCTACCGACTGATCAGGTTGGGTGAAGGCTGAAGGCGGGGGTGGCAGTTCCTTAAAGGAAGACAACCACGAGGTTTGCCTCACGGGTGGACTCTTCCTTTCACTCAGGACCTCTCTGTAGCATGTGCCGCTGTTGGAGAGCATTTTACCCCCAGCAGACCTCCTTTCAAAACCAGGGCCAGGCCTCTCCAGCCGTGCCCCCGCCTCACAGCTAAGTGCGTGTCATGTTCTAAACCCTCTGCTGTCATCTCAACAGCCTTCCCAGCACTTGAATGAGACTAGATTCCATCTCAGGAACCACTTTCCTGCTCAGCCACAAGGAGCAGCTCCTCGTCATTCAAGTTCTAGAACGAGATGCAGCGGTTCAGTCCCATCTTGACTCTGGTTCTCTTGCTGTTCCCACCACATCTGCAGTCGCTCCTCCACTGAGGTCCTGAAGCCCTCAAAGTCGTCCACGAGGCCTGGAATTGACCTCTTCCAAAACCCTCTTAATGTTGATAACTTGACCTCTTCCTGTGAATCACGGATGTCCTTAAAGGCATCTAGCATGGAAGTCTGTTGGTTAGTGTTTTCCTGTGTTTTTTAAGATTATGTCATCAAACCTTCTTGATAAACGTGACGTGAGCAAAAAAATACATTTTGTCTTTTTTTTTTAAATGCTCACCCGAGGATATTTTTCCATTGATTTTTTTGTTTTTGTTTTTTAGAGAGAGTGAAAGAGAGAGGGGAAAAACAGAAATATCCATGTGAGAGAAACACATCGATTGGTTGCCTCCTGCACATGCCCTAACCAGAGGGAGGAGCCTGCAACCAAGGTACATGCCCTTGACCGGAATCGGACCCAGGACCCTTCAGTCCGCAGGCTGGTGCTCTATCCACTGAGCCAAACCGGCGAGGGCCATTTTGTCATATTGCGCAGTGATACATACCACGAAGAAAAACAGATTAGGGTAAGGAAAAAAGAATGAGAGGACAGCTACCTTAGGATTGTCTGAGAAGGCTTCTCTGAGGGCAGGATAGCAGAGCAGGAGTGAAGTGATGGGGAGGAGTGAGCCATGTAAAAGTCTGGAGGGAGAGCGTGCCAAGAGGAATGGCAAGTGCGAGGCCCTGAGAAAAGCAGGCAGTAGAGCAGTGTGGGGTACTCGAGGGGAAGTGACAGACGCTGGGGGAGGAGACCTGAACAAGTGCCAGATTGCTTGGGCGAGGGGAAGCCCCGGGGGGACCTGCAGCAAGGAAATCAAGTCATCTGATGTCTGTGGTGATGAATAGGTAATTCTAACTCATAAGTAGTTCATTCATATTTTAGCTTATTTTAATTTCTTAAAAGATTTGCAAAATTAAGTAATACTCTCGAAATTGTAATCTGCACCCTTCATCTGCTCAGCCAACCCACAGGGTAGGAAACATTAGTTGAGCACCTACTATGTGCAGAGTCCTACGCTAGCTCTGTTTATGGCACAGAGAGTCCTTAATACATGGCCCCTGGCCCAAACTGCTTCAGGACACTGCTTCCGATTATCCGTTCGCCCGTCACTGAGTATTTGCTGCTTTGCGCCCAAAATACATTGGTTCCATTTTTCTTCCTATGATTATGCAAAAGCGGGCTTAAGACCCTTTATTTTGTTATTGATCAATATCTATGACACAGACGTCTGCTGCTAATGGAACTTCTGTGTCACTCTTTCAACTTATGCATTACATCACTTTAAAGCAGTGGTTCTCAACCTGTGGGTCGAGAGCCCTTTGGCGGTCGAACGACCCTTTCACAGGGGTCGCCTAAGACCATCCTGCATATCAGATATTTACATTACATTATGATTTACATATCAGTAGCAACATTACAGTTATGAAGTAGCAACAAAAATAATTTTATGGTTGGGTCACAACATGAGGAACTGTATTTAAAGGGCCAGAAGGTTGAGAACCACTGCTTTAAAGGAAAGCACATGGCCATGTGGACGTTCACAGCTCAAAAAAAAAATGGTCTGAGAAAGCAAACCTTTTCCTGGGTGCCACACCTCCCTTCCTGCTGAAAGCTGGTGTCACTTCTGACACTCGGGACATGATTCCTCCCGGGAGAAAGCTGCATGGACCCGGCTACCCAGGGAGGCAGGCTCCGTGTCCGCGCTGAGGACGCTCCGCCGAGACTTCCCCAATTAGCATCGCAGCTTCTGGGCTCCGAGTGTGACTGACAGGGTCTGTGGAGCCCTCAGCGCGAACAGGCTGCTTTAGAGTGACAGACAAGGACAGGGACGGGGAGAGCCCGGAACAAGTTAGAGGGTCCTCTCACCCACCCAGCCCACAGCCAGCAGGAACGCCTCAGGCACCCCACAGGCTCCCAGCCCCGAAACCCACCCGTCAGAAGAGCTCTGACCTCCACCCCCTGTCCGCAGAGCTCTCTCGGACAGTTTCCCAAGCCTGTGCGCCATGATGTTTCCATCGCAATCACAGAAGTGCTTTTTAAAAGGGTGGGTAGCCCTAGCCCATTTGGCTCAGTGGATAGAGCATCGGCCTGCAGACTGAAGGGTCAAGGGCACACCCCTGGTTGCCAGCTCGATCCCCAGTAGGGGGCGTGCAGGAGGCAGCCGATCAATGATTCTCTCTCATCATTGATGTTTCTGTCTCTCCCTCTCCCTTCCTCTCTGAAATCAATAAAAATATATTTTTAATAATAATAATAATAATAATAAATAAAAGGGGCGGGTGTATCTCACCCAAAGGAATGCCTGGAAGGGTGGGATTCCAGGTGACCTGCAGGCAGCATAGGCGAGTTAGGACATGAGACCTTTTGTTCCCCTTGGAGCGCCACCGTTTGGCATCAGTGGCGTAGACCAGGTGGTGTGGTTGTTGGGGCCTGTCGCTGCCTAACCCTGGCTGGCTATGGTAGGCGCTATGCAGTTCTGCTGCTGCCGTTCTGGGAGGCCGGTGTCCGTAAGTTCATTCTGTTTGTAGCTAGAATTCTGGCTAAGCAGGATCTAAGCAGGAGGATGAACGCGTCTGTGCGTCATCCCAGCGCATGCGGAGCCCAAGCTGACAGCACGGGGGGCAGTGGTGCCCAGGGGAGCACTTGGGGGCTGAAGACCCAGGTGTGGCGCCCTCCCCGCTGCTCAGGGAGGGAGGTGCGGTCCCCTAGGCCTCGGAGACACCTACGTCATCTGTGAAATCCCCGTTGCGGTGAAGCTTAACCGCGGAATAGCTGTTGAAACACTTAGTAAACTGTCAAGCACAAGGCAGACGGTGCTGGTTTCATTTCACGCAGAAATAGCACAAGGGCAGCTGAGGATTTCATGATCTTTCAGGTGTTTTTTTTTTAAGTTCCTCCACCTTTCTTAACATTTCTGTTATGGCTGATGACTTAAATGGAATTGTATTAGGAATTGTCCAAAAAAAGTGATGATTCCTACCAATGAAGCATAGCCAGAGGGCCACCGATGATGGTGCACAGTCATCTTTCTTGGCACTCGATCGCTTATAGAAACAACTGCCATTGGCCAGTGTGGCTCAGTGGTTAAAGCGCCGGCCCAAGCACCGAAGGGTCTCATGTTCGATTCCCAGTCAAGGGCACTACCTGGGTTGCATGTTCAGTCCCTGGCCCCGGTCAGGACATGTGCAGGAGGCAACAATTGATGTCTCTCTCCCTCTCACATCGATGTTTCTCTCTCTCTCTCTCTCTCTCTCTCTCTCTCTCTCTCTCTCTCCCTCCCCCCC